>NW_008237423.1:719238-798103 GCF_000691975.1 Corvus brachyrhynchos
CTGCTGTTAGGCAACAGCAGTGGTCGAGGGGTGATTATTGAAGTGCAACACTGGTTTAGCTGGCAGACAAAAGCAGCACAATGGCAAATACAAAACTTCTAAGAACAAGTTAGACAAATGTCTGTCAGGCATGTCAAGTGGGCATGAAAGCAATGGAAATAATGATCAGCTTAAGTTCCCAGCAGCCCTGATTTCTGTAATTCCTGGGATGTTCTGTGATTCTTTGGTCACAAGTACAGCAAAATTTTTAATTATGACTGTGGCAAATCTAGACATAACCAATAAAACAGTTAGGATTTTAATATTAGAGCTGTTTGTGCAGCAATTGGCTAGAGCTGGGCTGGGAAGATATGTGGGTAAGGGAAATACGTGATATACCGGGTGGTCTTTCCTCATCCTCCAAAAATGCCTTATGTTCCTATTTTTTTTCCTGTCTCTATTAATTATCATATTTATTTGAAACAGTTTTAAAAGGATAAAGCATTGTTCAATGGAAAAAGTTACTAGAGGTCTGTTGGAATCTCTCCATGAACGTCTCGTCTGTAAAAATTACATCAGATCAAGGAAAAGGAAAGTGATCCAAGCAGAAAGGCATTCACAACAGGTGCAGGGAAAACTGGACAGCATGCTACTGATCCCATCTGCCAGCTATGGGACACACCACAGTGTGCCCCAAAGGTCTGTCCTCTCTGATCTTGGACCACAGAGGGGAATGGCACTGTCAAAGGGTCCTGATGCCTTTCCTTTTTACTTCCCTGGGGCTCCCATCCACCTGCCTGTGCTGCTTACATCCCCAACAGCAGAGCAATAAAAGAAGCAGTGGTATTTCATGTGGGATCACTGAATGATTCTAAGCTACCCAAACTATTCTGGAGCTCATTTGTTCCCCCACTGTTATCTCTGAAGTGCAGTTAGATGGAGTCTCCATGTTAGGAGCATGTCTCTGAGCCACTTTTGCTTCTGTGCTCCCAGGAGCAGCTGTCCCACAGAAAGTGTGTTCATTCATCCTACAACAGCATTGAGCTGATGAGATGGGACAAAGTGGCATGCTAGGAGGAGACTCACTTCTGGATGGAAATGAAAAGAAGTGATCATGACAAACAACACTGTTTAATTGTTTGGTAAAAAACTAAGCATTGAAGAACCATTTAAAAAAAAGCCAGTAAAACACACTGTTGGTCATCACCTCTTTGTGCCTTCTTCAGCCCAGCCCATATGCATAAAAGATAGATTATATAGGCTAGATGTCAGAAGAAAGATCTGTTCTAATGAGCAGAATTATGTGGATGTAAGTGAGATTCCCAACATGGGGACTAAATGGAGAAGATGGTGGCAAAGTAGGCTCTCAGACTGTTCTTGGAGGAGTCCAGTCAGCGGCCAGAAGGGATTCTACTGCAGCTGGCCTTGGGTCAATTATCTGGAAAGCCTCCTACAAGGCTGTGTCCCCAGCATCCTCTTGGCCTCAGCAAGGTCACAGGGATGCCTCACTCTAGTGCAAATCTCCACATGGTTGTTCCCAAGCAGACATGGACCAGGCCACCTCCTCGCACCCCAGCCAAAGGCAGCAGAAGATACAGGAGGTCAACAATGCTGGAAACCTGGCCTTGAAGTCACCTCTGTGACTCCAACTGCTCTGGAAGCCAGCAGGTGCAATAGCTTTCACCCCTTTGTCCTTCAGAAATTAATCATTCTGAATATGTCTTCCTTGAAAATGCACTAACACTTATCCTCATGGGTTCTTCAGGCTGATTAGTACTAAAAAAAAAAAAAAGCACTGCATGCCTGACAAGTATTAGAATAAATGGTGTGAACAGTAGAACAGCGTGTGCTGGGAAAGAGAACATCCAGGAACCTTTTCAAGTTGGCAATTATGCAACTTAGCAGAGGAGACTGATGACATCCCAGTAATCCTCGGGCCCTCTTCACACAAAAAAAAAACCAAAAAAAAAAAAAAAAAAAAAACCAAAAAAAAACAAAGGGAAACAAAACCCACCAAACCAAAGGTGAAACAAAGCCCACACCATTTCAGCTGGATGAGAGAAAAGGAACAGAGATTCATACTGTCAATACTTTCCAAACTCTTCAATTCTGAAGAGGATAGACTGAGCTCAATTTCTGCAGATGAAAGAAGGAAACTGGAGAATTATTGCAGATGTCTACTGAAAAATCCTAAGACTTGCATTATCTTCACCACAGATGGCAAAAAAATGAGGAAGACAAAAACTGTATCTGACAGAACCTTGAGAAATTAAAGACAACCGTCATTAAAGAACTGTTATTGGTTCACAGTACTTTGTATTCCCAGAGCAGGAAAATGAGCTAGAGAGAAAAAACCAGTGTGGTGGAAAAAATAAACAAAGATATGCTTTCCAATTATGCTCTAAAGAGAGTTAGAAAATCCACACAATGGAACTGAAAGGAAAGAGAAAGAGGAGAGAATATGAACTGCTGAGAGTATGCCAAAATATTAGTCATCCCTTGAGTCTACCCTGAAAGGTTAGTGTTGTTTTTAAGAACACATTCCTTTAAGGAAAAAAATAATTTCCTAGCAGAGGTAGTTTCTGGATGGTCATAAACTCTCTCAAGAGAAACGGAAACCCCAACAGTGAAGTCAACAAAATCGAGGCAGGAGAGGAGGAGGAAATCTGCACAGGAGTCCTCAGGACAACCCCAAGAGTGACCTGCTACTGGAAGGGAAGAGATATGGAAAAGCCTGGCAGAGAGCAACAGTTGAGTAGGTAAAGATCTGGGTGGGAAAACGTCAACAAGGAAAGGGAGTAGAAAACAGGTAAGTGTTTACTAGAGATCACCTCTCTAGGATAGATGACATTAGAGAAGGCTGACTCACTCTTGTCTAGTTAAGGTTTGAGTAATCTGAACTATATGAGATTTTCATAGAGATGAAGAAGACAGACCAAAATGTTGTCACCTGCCCTGTGGTCCACAATATAGAATTTTTGAATTTTCAGGGTCTCTAACAACACTTAATGATCTAAGGCTGTTATAGAGGAAAGAGTCCCTCCTGCTGGTTCTATATCACACTCTCAGCCCAGCAGTGTCTCCAGGTCACCTCATTTTGCACTGGAACCTGACCAGTGCAATAAAGAAAACATCACTAACTTTGCAAGTTAAAAATACTAATTTCTAAAAAAAATTTAACTTACTAAGAGGCTATATATTTCATTTTTCTGGAATTGTAACTGGCAGAATGTTGCCCAGGAGGGAAGCATGGTTCATGAGCTAGATGGCAAGTCTCATGCCTCCCTGAAAGGAAGACTGTGAACAGAGCTCATCAGTCTGAATAACCACTATGCCAGCACCTCATCTAGAAGCCTCAGAAGTTAAAAATTTCTGAGTGCTCCTAAGCTCCTCTGGCATGCCTGGGAATTAAGGGTGCCCAGAATCTCTGGATGAATCTCTGTGTACCATGACAATTTGATCCACTGTCATCTGGAGAACACACCACCCTTCCCACTGAGTGGCCAAGGCTGATATTTGGCTTGCTGGAACCATTTAATGTGTTAAACAAGTTTTATTGCTAGGCATTCTTTAACATTGGAAAAAATTAATAGACTCAGTCATTCAATATGTTATGAAGCAAAAATGCTGTTTTTCGAGGTAAGTGATGATACTTCACATGAGTTCAGGAAGAAAGAAAGAAATTCTGTAACATCAGTCTGTATATTCAGTTTATCAATTCTAAGCAATGGGTCATTGCTATGATCAACAGACATAAAGACTCCTGAAACAAATTAGTTGCCTTTCATCACAACACTTGCAGCTAAGTTTTTCTAATGTGTTCAAGTTTCTTTTGCTATCTCCCTTCTCAACAGTTAAACTTTTCTCAGTCTGTTTTTCAGTCTACAGACAGCTGAAGTGAAGGACTATTTTACCAGACAGCGTGCATAGTGCCAAACCCATTTTCAGCACACTTTAAGTATATTCATATTGTGGGAGTCAGTGAGAAAGTCTGTGTGCAAGAAAATCCAGTTTGCTTTAGCAAATCCATAACATTAGTCCTGAAATGCGATCCATGTGATTACTAGCACGGATGGAAACATTTTGTTGTGCAGGGACTAAATGGAGTTAGAAATCTTAATTTAACACTACCTCATTCACACTCTCGAGAAGTCACATCATGGTGTTATGTGATATTGATACAAGATGAGAATTTAAACCAGTTTCTAACATACAGTTCATCAACAGTTTGACTGAAGCTGCTTTTTGACAGCAACATATGCATCTGCTAATATCAAAGGTGTTCTTCATTGTTTTATGAGTTTGGAGCCCTGAAACTGGAATTTTAAGAACTGATAAACACATACTAAGCCAAAATCAGCTGTTTCTCCTTGGGAGGTTTTGGGCTTAAGGTTTTGGTTTTCAGTAGCTCTTTTTTCTGAAGCAACTAACTCAATATTGCCTCTCACCAGAATCCAAAGCTTGGTTTTTGTTTGAATGCCACTTTTTACAGTTTTTTATGACTTTGGTGCAAATCTTGATCTATTTGAGGCTTTTAGCAACAACAAAAATTTTGGTTTGTCATAAGACATGACTTTGGACTATATAGTTTCTTGACCCAGAGTCCAGAAATTTAAAAAACATTTTTGTGAAAAAATTTCATTAATCCTCAATTCAAATTTCTGTTCCATAGAAAATCACTCCATAAGAGGATAACTGTAGCTGCATTTTTAAGTATATATTGGAAGATGAAGATTTCATGTGGTGTAAATCTTAAAATTCAATCTTTTACCCAACAGGTGTGTTTAGGTCTCCATCATAGCAGACATTGTCTAATTCATAACAAGAGAAATATGCACTACCATAACTGGACTCTTTGAGGTGATATATTGAGAAAAATAGTATTTTTTTCAATATCATCAAAAGGGTTCAGGGAAGTACAAATACACACACCCCCCCCACACACACACCACTCCTCCACCTCTGCCCTCCACCAAGGTTCAGAAATATCAAAGACTAAATCAGTGATGAGTTTTATTTTTCTTAAAACATTTTTATTAAATGAGGTCAGGAAGATCATTTAAGGAAAACCATCACAGCTCGGTGAATCTGGAATATTTGAGTCAAATCTGAAACTCAGCTCACTGAAATTTCCAATCTTCTGCTAGGTGAGTTAGACTTTTCTACAATTCCAGCAAAGTTTTGTGGTCTTTTCCCTAGCTTTTTGAATTACAAGTTTTACAGAGTGAAATCATTGCCATAAAGTGCTGAATTATCACATTGCAAAGATATGTAGTGCACTCATCAGAAAACGCTCTCAAAACAGAAATCTCTCAAGAAAATCTTAGTTTGAAGGTTCACATTCAGCATCAAAACTGAAAGGAAGTGAAAGGCAAAACCAAGAAGTTCTGAGAAATTTCTGCAGCTATCTCCTAGAATTATATCAACATGATCAATATTCCTTCTTTTCTCCCAACGTGCTGGCAGTAATAATAAACCTCGGGCCCAAACAGCTTCCTGAGCCATCTTGAATTCTCAGCACTGGAAGCTCAGGAGGCCCTTGTGCTTGTGGCTTTGCTTGGCAGATAAAACATCCCTTCTAATGTGCATTCACATCTTCCTTATTTTCCTGTTGTTTCAAAATTCAACCCTTTCAAACAAATGCTCAGCTTTTGCAACACTTTTTAATAGACCTCCCAGCTGTGAAAAAGTACAAAATTATCAAAGCATGAACTATCAAAAATACTATCTGCTAATTCCAAAGGTTCATACACACCACATACCACATACAGAATGGTACATAAAGCATTCTGAAGTACAGCAGATAAGCACCTATCGTTTTTAGCGACACACCATTGTACGTAACTCGTAACTCAGACCCAAACATTTCCCACTATGGTTGGCTGATAAAGATTTTCCCAGTTCTGAAATACTTTGCTTCCTAAGGCCTTGCAATGAGGTCAGTCTCTTGGAGGCATCCAACTGTTGGCTTTATTCCAGTATTCGGCAACACACATGCCTAAGGTGCAGGAGCTCTCTGGAGCTAACTCCAAACTGAGTTGCTTTATCACCCCTTCTCGAGCTGCAAAAAGTCAAGTACTAAACCACTGAAGAAATTGCACTGTTCTGATATTTCCAAATTTCAGAAAAGAAGCTTGGTGACTTTAATGAAGTTCAGGTTTGATTCAAATTTTCCAGTGTTCTTAAATTTTGGATTGTTTCTGTCTCCTTACCACCCCCATCATTCTTCTGGACCTCCTCCGTTTCTGAATCACCCTCTGCATGGCAAGGCAGTTCCAGAATACTGTGGTCATCCATTATATTTGTGAAGACAGTATTAGTCAAAGAGGAGATGGAGCCAGAAATTTTAGGGTGCTTTTAATTTCTTACATTTCTCAGGTTTTTTTGTGTGACTTTTTCACTCTCAGGTTCTGCACAAAGGAGATGGAACAGCAACTATCCAAAAGGGAGAAAAGCTAATCAGGGTAGTGACACATTCATTTAATTAATGTTTTCCTTTCAAAAGCACAACAATTACATCCGCAGGGCTTTGACATTCAACTACATTAAAACCCTACTATTTTCCATGGAGAAAATAGAATGTAATGATGAAACTTCTTTTATGAATAATATTTCTTTTTAAATCCATTTTAATTATATTTCCAGAATAACTATTTAGTTACATCGGGGAGAAATAAAAACAAAGGAAGGCTTTTTTAAAACATTTACAAGGAAGCAATCTCTCATCCCCAAATTTGCATTTACTTCAAAATTTTATGGCTGAACTCAAATCCCATCACAGTCCTTCCACTGAACCTTAAAATCAATCATGACACCACTACAGGTCCTAATCAAAGTAGTCCTAATGGTCTTTACATGCCTTTAAAGCACCTGCCGTGCAAAGCAGGAAAAGCCCCAATTAATTACACAGTAAAAGTCAGTTCATAGTTGTGGATGCTTTGTAGCTTTAATGAGATTCAAAGACAAGATGCAAGGATTTGGTTCAGAATTTTGTCTTCACCAGGGCTCTACCAGACACATACTACGAATCAAGATTGATCTCCCTGCTGCTTTGTAGTTGTCACACTATTTCCTCATGTCCCTTCATCTGTCCAGATCCTTCTGTGTCCTCCGTGTTCCATGTGTTGACAGGGAGTTTTCTGGAGTAGGGACAGTCGTTTTCTCCATGATTGAATGACACCTGGCACAGGTGGGTCAGGACCACTGAGCAGGACTTCTCAGGTGTCCCAGCTAGCACTCAATGCAATCAGTGGCAAGAGGATGTGCACCAGGTCCTGACCTAGCTGAGCATGCTAAAGTGACAATCGCTTCTCCACCACACTGTTCGAAATTGGACATTTTGTGCGCATGCCTGAAGTTTCACATTAGTTTAGCACCTGAAAGGTTTTCCAGAAGGTTGATCTGAAGCGGAACCTGTTTTCAGAAAATCTGTTTAGAAAATTAGTACATCAGTTACAATCACATACAGGAGATTTTTCAAAAGGGGAATTTGTTCCTCGTGGCATCTGGGGACTAAAATGTTTCCTGAGCTTTTGAAGATATTCTCTTTGTTTGCAAAATCTTTTAACAAATATATCTGGTATACTTTGTTGGATATGCTTTCCTAAAACCAGTTATAAATTCTATCTATAATTAAATTTAAAAGAAAAACCTGTTTAAAAAAGTCTTTGGGTACTGAACTGCATGTCCTTAATTTAATTAAGGGATATAATTTTGTATTAGGATTCTACACAAGACTTACTGAAATACTTGCAGATCATCTGGAAGATTGAAAGGAAACTTGGTAAGTTCCTGCGGCTTTGGAACCTTGTAATAGGACGGGTTAGGCATAGGATCCAGTGGAAACAGACAGTGGCTAAACATGTACTTTCTCCAAACTGCTAGCATTTTCCAAATAAGCTAAAAAAATGGGATTTTAAATCACAAATTAAATTAAAACCTCTTCTGCCTGAGCATTAACCTCCTTCATAAAAGATGGTGGTACATAAGCTTTGTTTGCTTTGCTGTAAATAACAAAAGAAAAAATAATCTAACAGTGCAGTAATTTAATTTTTCTACCTCCTTTATTTTCTCTGCTTAACTCATGTATGAAAAGACTTGCACAAAAACTGACTGCTCTAATAAAACCAGATAAAATCTAATACGGCATGCTGAGGGCTGAGGAGAACAACTAGAATTACACCAAGCTCTTTGTTGGCATCAGGAGAAAAAGGATTAAAAATACCTTTTGTCACCTGTTTTCAGACCCTGCCAGGCTCACCCACTAGGCATTATGTCAATAATGTTATGTCAATACTGTGTGTGCAGATTTTTTTCATTTTGCCTATTGGCAAATTTTTTTCTAATGTGAACTTACCAGTAAGCTCTTATACTTAGGTCACTAAAGATCAGTGAGCTCATTTTCAAAGGAGCAGATCATTTACAGCTCCCTGGATCTCAGGGATTTTCAGAAACCAAGAACTGAAACTCATCTGTATTTCTGATTCTGAAATATTCAATGTAAATACTTGAAGGCAGCCTAAAAAATCAAAATATGTACAGCTCGTGGACGAGCATTACATCAGGACTTTGAAAAGGTGCCTCAGCTAAGACTCCGTGGTGGCCTCCAAAGAAAATTCCATGCCTGACTCTGTCTGTGTTCTGTGTGCTGCAAGGCTTGCACTCATTTGTGCTAGTGATTACTGCCTTCACCAAGAACAAATAATTTTTTAAAAAATTAATAACACAGCAGCTGACTTTTTAAATTGATGCAATCAACTGTTTTCCCAGACAGTAAAGCTAAAATGACTCAAGGGCAGCATTGGCTGTATGGTATTTGCTGTGACCCAGCATCATGGCTTCTTTCAGAGGATCAGCACCCCAGAAGAATGGAAATACAGAAAGTATCAAATGAGTGTGCATACCTTGTCAACATTTATTTGGAGATGCTGAGATGAACTGCCAGGATATCAGACATACATCACTGAGCATTTCTGTAAATTGAATCTGCAAGGTGTAATCAAACATCACAGCTGTAACCAGCACAGTCACAAACACAACATTTAAATCTCTTTATAATGATGAGGAGCTGGGTGTTGAAATCTACAAACCTAAGATATTATTTGGACTGACCTTAGGAACAGCCTGGGAGAACAGCACCTGTAGCACGTTTATGCAACTCCAATCTCTATTTAGGTTACCTGGTCACAATTATTTGTTTCTAGACAACCCCTGAAAGACTCAAAAATTCAGATCACTGTGTCTGTCAGCCCTTCTTACAGGACACCTGATCCTCTACTTTCTAATGAAGCCTTTTCAAGAATTACTTTCATTCTGCACATACTAAAAACCTTATTATAAATCAGAAATCAAATCAGTTACTTTTGGAGGGAATTATGGCCTAGATTTTCATAATCACCACATAACTCCTCTATAACTCCAGTAAATTCAAAGTTTTTCAGCACTTCCCTTAGCATCAGCAGAAAGTTACACCTCGTGCATTTCAGTAAGTCTCTTGTAAAAACTGTCCAGTGCTGTGTGATAGCAGTAGAGCTTGCAGACATCAGCTCATAAGAAAACAGGTCCAGGAAGGACATCAAGAGATTACTTATTCCATCTCCACCACCTAGACAGTCTCACACAGACCTGGGTCATTATTAGAAGGTGTTTGGCTAACTTGCTCTTCTTTCTGAAGAAAGAAGCAGGCTGTCTCCCACAGCAGCCTGCCCCACAGTTTGTTTCTCCTATTAGAAAAGTTCTCCCTGTTGTTTGAACTGAAACTTTCTTTCTGCAATTTAATCACTTGGTTCTAATCTTACCTATTATGGTCACAATTAAATAATTATTCTCCTTAATTTTCAAGGGTTTGCAAAATAGCTAGACATAGCTGAGAGAGAAATACCTTATCCACAGCCCGACCTCCCCAAGATTCAAGGAACCCTAATTCATTCAATCTTCCCATGGTGGCTGAGCTTCCTAGACAATTCTTGTTCTCTGCATGCAGAAGCCCCACAGCCAGAGCACTGGTTTCCTGTCACAGACTTCAACAAAGCACAGCCAGTAGCTTTGAAGGGCATCATATGTCTCCCAAGTGTACTCTTTGTTTATACATCAGACTCTGTTTGCCTTTTTGCACTGCAGCCTGTCGTCATTGACTCTCTGCAGTTGTTTACAGCAGCGTGTTCTGCTCCTGAACATCCCTCACAGAGCCATCCACACTGCACGGGACATGGAGCAAGAGGTCTGTGTTCAGGCCAATAAAATGCAACTTGAATACACATAGGAATGTTTTGTGACCTGTGAAAAAAGATGTGTACTGTCAGCCTGCAGAGTCAGTTTTGCTGCCCCTAGCACAGAATACTGATCTATACATTGATCCAGCACCAACAGTCCAACATTATTCTCAACAAAGTTTTGCTCCTTCTCCCGCTCTTGCCTTCCTTCTTCCACACAGTCATCTTTCCTTGTATCTCTCAGACAGACTCACATCCCACTGCCAAAGGTATGTTTTGGCCAGAGACCAGGCACAGAGGCTGGCTGCTTCCCCAGGTGGGAGACAGCCATCGTCCCTGGGCGTTGGGGTGAGACTGTGCAAACAAGTGCTCTCTGCCAGGCAGTTCCTGCTCCAGGCAGCTGCCTTTGTTCACTGCCCCTCTCCTTGTGACCTCGTGCCTGCTGCTTCCCAGTTCTGCTAGCAGTTCACGTAACTTGTTTTCAATCACCTCCAAGGAAAATGGCTATGTTCAAACCTCCTGCAAGCCAGATGTGCCCCACTGGCTGCTGGGTGAAATCTTTTAATCTAGAGGGACTTGGAGTTTAGGATTGCATTAGAGAGTGTTCCTGCATACAACCTTGTGCAGCATTATCCCAGCTCTACTTCTTGAAAAAGCAGAAGAATGAAGTCATTATGAATGAGTGGAAAAAGAATGAAACCAGAGAAGCAGCTGAGGCAGAGCTGTGTCAGTCACAACAGGCTTTGTTTTCCCTATAATGTGGAGTCTCATACTCCTTTGGTGAGAGGTACCACTTTGAGACCACACGCTGAGCTTCCTCACAAAGAATTCACACCTTTTTTTTTTGCTTCTCCTGTATCCTGTAATAAAAGTCTTTCAGACTGTGGTTGGTCTCTGTGTATTGGAAAAATGGTGGATGGAGTTGAGAAAGGAACCATGAAAGCTGTAGCATTCAATCTTAAGTGGAGCAAGCAGAGTATGTAGCAATGGGAAAATCACTCCTTACAACTGTCTCACTAAAACTTCATGTTGTTAAATAGTAAAAGTGTTCATGTTTTTATTATTCTAACTAAGATTCTATTAAAATCAGGAACAGAAAAACAAGACCTAAGCTGCATGTGAACAACTGATCAAGGACAATGATCATCCACACAAACAAGACACATTTATCATATTGACTCCCATCTAACATCCAGCCACCCCACCTTTAAATAATCACTACGGGGATGATACATAGTTCATGCCTGAAATCAAAGTGTGAACTATAAGGGAAAAATCGTATGGCACCTCTCTGATACATGCTCTTGTACTGAACTTAGAATGCAAAGTACAGAGAGATCTCTGGCTTAATTAGCTGCCCACTGAGCTAGAGCTGGCTGCTATCTATTTTCTGCGCATGAAAACACAGAGCTTTGTTAGTATATTATTTCCACATGTGTTTATATTGCCATCCCTGCTCCTTGATCCAGCATTTTAAATGAGCATTCCTGTCTAAAAAAAAATATAACAGAATGTCTATCCCCTTACCTAAAATATCCCTCAGCTCAGTCCTCCCTTTCCATCAGTGTGAGCCAGAAAAATCCTCAGGGAAATCCATAGAGTCTCCCTGGTAGGCAGCTGTTGAAAATCGGATCAAGATGCTCTTATGTCGTTTTATTCCTCTTTATTAGGGATATGATTTCTCATCCTTTGCTTCAGTCATATTAAAATCCTCACTTACCTAAGTAGCCGTGCCTAAGATCGTGGCTGATTTCAAGACATGGACACCCAGCTAGGGCCAGACTGGCGTGCACTGCCACAGCACAGGGAGCAGGGTACTGCGGTCTGAGCGTGAGCACCACCACCAGGCACATCCTCTGCTCACGGCTCTTCTAAAGGTGTCCAAGGCTCAGGAGAAAGATGAGTCACCACTTATGCACTACTTACACGTGCATCTGCCTGACACTTCATGTGTAGGAAGAGATGGTATGTCTGCACCGGTATTTACACTTAAGCTCTGCTTGCCTCTTCATTTTACCTAGTTGCTTGCTCCAAAACCACTTTACTAGAGACTGGTCCATCATCAGAACATCTCATGTTCCAAGTTTGCTTTATTTAGGACTATTATCAATATTGAAACAGTAAAAAATTATGAGAGAAAGCCTTACTACAGTCTATCCACTGTTCCTCCTCATCCACACAGCCCATCCTCTTACCATAGAAAGCTATTAGGTTGGTTAAGGATTATTTCAGCTTCATAAATCTGTGCTGACAAGTCTTAAGTGTTTTTATTCATCCTGAGTTTGAGTTGATAGCTAATTCTCCATGAGACCAAAGATTTTAGTCTTTACAGGCCATAAAGGGTCTGAAGGAAAGGGTAGATCTGTGAGACGTGGGAACAGAAATGGCTACTGAACTTACGGGCAAGATGGTGAGGGGACAGGGCAAAAGAGGTAAGTGAGGCTGAGCAGATCCTGACTTCTGAGTTGAAATGGGCCAGGAAGCTCTTTCAAGGGCAGGCAGGAGGAAAAGCAAGAGAATTGTAAGGAAAATTAGGGAAAAGGGAAAGACAGTGTAATGGAGACAAAATTCTAAACCATGAAAAATGGCTGTGGAAATAGCAGATCACCTGAAAAAAAGTTCTGCACATCAATTCAATTACGTTTATGTAAAATATTTTGGCATAAAAATTTCTTGGTGCTCTTTTACTTCCACTTCAGCAATTAGCTGTGTCTGAAGGATTTGCTCCTGTTCACACAAGAGCACAGTTGCTGATATTCTCCATGACCACAAGGGGCCTACCAGAACTGAGCTCATCACATAACATGATTATGCTACATCTGTTACAGATACCAGAGAACTTTGCAATAACTCCATGTTGAACAAAATAATAGACTTTTAAAATGAGTGACCTTAGTCACACAAGTCCCAAACAGTGACCTGCAGATTCACTGTTTACAGCCTGGCCAGGGAAGCCACTGCTGTAAAACTTTTGTAAAATTTTATTTATATTATTAAATTCTGAGCTTTAAAACACAGATGAGCCAACCTCTAAAAAGTGCTCAGGATGGGTAGTGGTCAGCAGTGCACAGAAACTGCAATCTACTATAAGTAGCTGCATTGTTAAACAAGCAAACATTAGACATATATTATTAAAAGTCATCTTTAATAGCATTTAAAAATAGCTATTGCAAACTTTATTTGAAGAAAAATAAACAATTCACTATCTTCTAAAGTCCTTTGAAACAGTCAATTTCCTTAACATTTGCTTTATTACTTGAAAAGAGAAGCTATTTGCATAGCTGGCATGTTAGTTCACCTCTGTTTGCTCAAAACAGCTCATAAAAGCTCTCTTTTTCTACCATTTCTGATTTGATCAGAAGTGGAAATGTGAATGATGATCCTAACTTAGATCAAACTGGGTATCTGACTATGTCTCAAGGCAGTCAAGAATTTTAGTTCTAATTGTTTAAGGCCTGACATGGAAAGAGATGTGCCAGTCAGTAAGATCTTACACCTGCTTATGTACTTCCACTGAGCCAGCTTTTTTTTTTTCTTCTTCTTTGTATTTAGTATCCCACACAACCTAACAAAACTAAAAACTACAACAAAAAAACCTAGTTCATAAAAAACATTACAGGATCTAAGCAAGGCTGATGAAGTTTTTGGGTAGCTATGAAGAAATACAATGAATTATTTGAGATAAATCTTAAACTGGACTACTGGTGACTCAAATGCAGCACATAAGGAATTAATGCTCATACCTATCTGAAAACAATCTATCTATAGGAAAAACAATCATTAGATTAATCAAATACAGCACACTATCAGCCTTTATTGCCTAGAATAGCCATAGTGCAATGGCATTTCCATTTGGCACACAGAAATACAATAAACTGAATAAGAAACAACATGGAAGTGAAATATTTTGATAAGGGAGAAAGGAAACAACTGCTGTTATATTTTATAAATAAATTAGGCATCTAATTTCAAAATCTTCAAATCACATAGAGATGGTTCACTGCATACAGACTTATGGTAAAAGAAATGTTATAACAAAAATAATATTAGTCATTATTAAAATTGAATCCTCTTTCTTAGCGTTTTAGATAGAAAAATTACACCATTAGGCACTAGCTGCTTTCTAATATATTCTTTCCTAAAAACAGAACATTACACAGCGCTGTTGGTTTGGGCATTTTGTGAAGATCTTGGTTTATGCACATACATTGCACACTGTAGCACACTGCAGCCTATAATGGCTATGTATATGCATATGCTTTCTGCAGGATTCAGCTAAAATCAAATATTGTCAATATTCATACCAACTTGAACAACATATTCAGTAATATTCCTAGGATAATATTTTGAAAACTGAGTAAAACCGACTTTTGCTTCTTAGGTTTGATTGTCAACAGTGATTTTCAAGGCAAAAGAGAGGCCTGTAACAGAAGGACATGGAATTGTTGGAGCAAGTCCAGAGGGCCATGAAGCTGATGAGGAGTGGAGCACTTCCCCTGTGAAGACAGACTGGGAAAGTTGCGACTGTTCACCTGGAGAAGGTTGTGTGGCAATCTCATAGCAACCTTCCAGTGTCTGGAGGGGGCCTACAGGGAAGCCAGAGAGGGACTCTTTTGTCAGAAACTGTAGTAACAGGACAAGGAGTAATGACTTCAAACTGAAAGAAGGGAAACTTAAGTTAGATATTAGGGAGTTTTTTACTGTGAGGATATTGAGACACTGGAACAGATTGCCCAGGGAGGTCGTGGATGCCCCAACCCTGGCAGCGTTCAAGGCCAGGCTGGATAAGGCCTTGAGCAACCTGGTCTAGTGGGAGATGTCCCTGCCCATGGCAGAGGGGCTGGGACTAGATGATCTGGAACGTCCATTCCAACCCCTTCACATTCTGTGATTCTATAAACACTGGATCTGGCCCTCATGCTTCTCCTGCACCAGTCTGGCGCTTCCCCCTTTTATCATGCCACTGATGTGCACAAGCCACAAGCTCCTGCTTGTGATGTGAACGGGAGCATGTGGTATGGAAGCAAACTGGGAATACCTGCACTGCTTGTGTTTGACACTAGAGCCAGGGGAGTTCTAGATTGAATATCAGGAAAAATTTCTTCACTGTTAAGCATCATAACAGGCTGCCAATGGAAGAAGTGGTGTCACCATCCCTGGAGGTATTTAGAAGGCATGTAGATGTGGCGCTTGGAGACACAGTTTAGTGGTGGACTTGGCAATGCTAGCTTAATGATTGGACCCAATGATTTTAAAGGTCTTTTCCAACATAAATGATTCTATGGTGGTGCCATGCTGGGAACCAAACCAGCCACAGAGCTGGCCCAGCATGCAGACTGTGAAGTGCTCTAAACCTGTTAAGTAACACTCATTCCCTGTTCTGTAAAACAGCATCTAGTATAGATGAACTCTAAATGACACCCACATTAAAACCTGTAGAGGAAATCTCAGCCAGGATCATGGATGACAGCAGAAGTAGAATTTGGGGGGAATACCTTTAAAATGCTTTATAGTTCAGTTTTGGACTCAGTCCTAGCCCTGGACAGACCATGTCCACTGACATGGCTGAAAAGGGCATGGGAAGTACCAGAGCACATTCAGATTTCAATGAAACAGCAGAAATGTTCAGGCAATACAACATGAAGGCTTCACCACAAAACACCTTTACCTGACTGTTTTTAGCATCACTCCTTAAAGCTCCTTGTAGACCTTGTTGCTAAAGAGTTCAAAAACATTTTTTGCTACAAGATTTCCTATTAACTTCGCTGTGAGCATGGCCCCCCTAACATCCAAAACGGATGTTATGAAGCAATGGGGATAATATATATGCTGAGCATTTGTGTAAAGGTTCCCACACAATGATGAGGAAAGAAAAGAAGTCACTATGCCAAATAATATTCCATTTCTGCTGTTCCATTCACTGCCAACACAGCATAAATTTTATCTTCTGCAACTCAAAGCACCAGCCACTACTGCAAAGTGACTGAAGGCACTGATGCAGGAATGTTAAAGGCCACCTGGTGTAAACATTTGTTTGAAGTCATACAATGTACATTGTTCTTTTAAAATAGCTTGATACAGATGCAGATTTGGATGTCTGCTATAATATGCCTGCTGTAGAGAAAAAAGTAAAATAAAAGAGGATGTTTATTCACTGACTCCAGCAATTTCCCTGACATGGTGCATTATGACTGATAGTTCTTAATATAGTGTGCAAGGAAGCCAAAAGTCGTTTAAAAACATGTGTTGTTTGTCTCAAAAACAAATGTAAGGGAATACTAGTAAAAGCTGCACTGTCCAAAACTCAACTAAGCAATTTAAATCCGTTTTTCTTGGAGGATATTCAGGACGATTGGACTGCATGCAAAACAGAACTAATTTATTCCTACTATCTACTGCAAAGGAGTAATTTATCTCCACCTTTATCCTACGATTAATCAGGTACCAATGTGCCTATCAGAAGCTCTGCTGGAAGTATGCGAGCTTTGGGCTCTTGAAATTATATTAAAGGGAGGCAAATGACGTGTCAAGTCTGCTGTTCTCAAAGACAAGAGAAGACCAACTTTCATAGGTCACAAGAAATCAAACCCACAGCAAAACACATCCCAGTTCAGATGAGAATTTTTTCCGTATCTTACACTTGGCACAGTTTGATCTAGGCTCCCATAAATGAATAAAGGATTTGAGATGCAGAGATGTTTTTTAAGTCTGTTATCTTCATTTCTCTTAGCTCTGGACCCACGTAACCAAGTTACATGGCTTACAGAGGGTGAGACCCTGCTCACTGACTAAGCAGTGTGTTTGGCTTCAATAAATACATTACTTCATGTGGGTTAGAGCAGCACACACACTCTGCTCAGGCACTAATTAACTACTCAAAAGGCTAAATCCAAAACACACCAAGGACAAGTAAAAAGCATTGAATGGGCCATGAATAACCAGGCCTAAGCTCTGCCTGAGAAATAGGACAGAACCCCAAGTTTGTGAAAAACATTGCAAATTCCAAAAACAGGTGAAGTAAAACAAATAACCCCATCTAAACTAGTTCTGCAGTTAAAATCTATACATTGGTATTAGAAGGCACTCGCAGTTCAGGAAGTTCAGGCCTCTTCCCATGCTACTATGCAAATTTTCCTTTGTGAACAATTATAGATGAGCATAAATACAAAAATATACATTTTAAGCAGTAGCAAAAATTGAATAAAATTAGAAATTTCTCAAGGAAAGTGCCTGCCATATTATTACATGTGCACAAAAACACACTCCGTCTCAAAAAGTATGAAAGAAAGGAAATCAATAGAAATTATAATTTCCACCTCTTTTAGTCAGCATGACAGCTATTAACTTCATTTTAGTAACTATGAGTGTAACAGCTTGGCTGCTTTATCAAAAAGAAGTAAGCATTAGATATTACAGGTAGTGTTCAAGAAGGACAGATTGGCTGCCAGACAGGGAAGGCATTCATACACTCACTCAGGGGCAATAAGCTCCCAAGCTCACACATTTCCGTATCCACAGAGATCTCTAATTCTCTCCATGTGCAAAGAGCAGGTTTGGGTGTAAAACTGCCTGCTACTTTTCACCATCCCTCTCCTCCATTCCACTTCAGCAGAGCACTTGAGCACACATAGATGCGCTTAAAGTTAAGCAAGCATGTGAATTGTTTGGCTGGACTGAATGCTTATGCAGCCCATGCCTCCTAAAAGCCTCTCCCACCACCAGCAACAGGGTGCACATCCAGGGCCACCAACTCACATGGCACTGAGAGCAGTAAACAACTGTTTGGGTTTATGCCACTCGAACTGTTGACAAGATGACACTGAAAGCGCAAGACAAAAATGATGCCCCAGAGTGACATTTCTAGAAGACATCCAAAAACCAGAACACGTTCAAAGCAACCTTCCTTCATCTGGCCATAAATATATGCCAGCTGACACCAGCATTCTCATATGGAAGGAGAATTGCATTTGTTTCTGTATAACCCTGGAAAAATGAAGTCTGAAAAACACTCTTTGATGCATTTACAGTAAAAAGCCTTTCAGAGTAAAACGCATGCGAACATCCTGAGGCCTTACTTTCAAGCAGGATTAGCTTAGGAATTGACAAAAAAATCCACCTTCTCTCTAATTATTAAAAAAAAAGAAGACTGACAACTTTCTGGAGCATTCAGCAGTTTGTAAATGCAGTACTTTTTGGCTCTTGGATCTGCTCTGAAGCCAGCTCCTCTTTTTTTTTTTCATATTATGTCCCATGAGAGCACACAGAGAAATTCAGTATTAATTTTAAGTGTCACATCTTCAGAACAGAACAAAGTGAGCTCTGATACCAAGCTCCTATCATTGCTTATCAATACCCTAATGGAGAAGCAGATAGTGTTTTGGAAAAGCATGGTAAACTAACATGCATCCCTAAAAAACAAGCACAGCTGGGGTAAAAACAAAGTGGGAATATGGAGCTAAGTTTACATTTTATCACACTGCTTTCTCAGTAATTCTGTGCTTCTTCAGAAAATAAGTTCAGTATGAAACTACCACTCGGAAAGGTTTTCCCAGCAGACACTTAAAGAAGTTTTCTGGCACAGCCAGAAATTTACCATATGGGCCAGCCCAGTTCTCCCTGAACACAGCAGGAGTTTGGTCATGGTAATCACTAAAGACGGGCTGGTATCTGAACATAAAATTTTCTTTGGATAATTTATGGAAACCTTAGATGTGAAACATAATCGGTTTCCTTTTACAGCACCCAACTGCACAGGAAGTTTACATGAAGGACAAAGAGCACACAGAACAAGGAGGCCAATGAAGAGTGCTGAAGCAAGGCTGCAGAACCATCTCGGTGGCAAAGGTTGCAGTCGTTTTCACAGAAGTCACAAGAGGTTATACTTTGCATTACTTCTGAATTATAGCTTCTCACTGCTCTTCTCCCTGTTCAGAAAAGTTAGTTAACGTTAGTTAATGAACTTTGAAAACTGACCAAGAACACAGCTTCAAAAAGGAATCACTTTTAAAGGATGCACTAAACTCTGATGCAGACTTCCTCATACACTGCAAAACACTTCCCAGAGTTGGTATTTAGGCCCAGTCATTAAACTTTCTTCTTCACCCAGAACACCTCAGTGTATTCGGACCAATGCTTGATGAAAGGCACACTCTCACAGACTCAATCTCAGCTATTAGACACATCTGTTCACAAACCTTGGACAAACCTTTTTAAAGGAATTTTGCCCCTACCTACATAACAAAGGAACTCAGATGCTTTACCTGGCAGTATGCTGGCTATAACAATAAGAGTGAGCTCTCTCCTAAATGATGCTTTCTCTTGCTATCATGTTTGGGAGCTTCCACTTCCTGAATCTGGGACTGCTTACCTCACCTAGGTCCTGCTCTTGTATTTTACTCTCCTGTTCCCCAAAGGGTTGCTACAGAGCCAGACTAGAAGTCTGACAAATCATACTCATTTCAGAAACATCACTGCATGGTAATTGCTCACAGAACAAGCTTTTGCAGTTTCCTACAGTGGCTTTTTTTCTTTTCTTCCTTCCAACTAGAGACCTTGCAACTTCTATTTTTAGTAGTAGCATCTTTAAACTGAAATGATATTCAGTTTCATTACAAGCCTCAGGATATTTAAAAAAATACGTAATTTTATGGGCCAAAATGGTTACCCAACAGTGACACCTGACTACTTCTAAAAAGTGAGGTAAGAGAATACTGCTGTTCCAGCGTCCAAGCCAGCTCTTACACCTACGCCAGTTGTGCTATCTGCCACAACGAAATCACATTTATCAATAAATGCCGCAGCAGGAGACCTCTACACATTTCCTAGCTCTCAATATGACATGAATCTGACTGTCATCATCACATAAAATATATCCCTGTAGCTTGGGTCACCAACGACAACAGTGATGGAAAACAACAAATTAAAATCAAAGCACATGCCTGTATTAGACAGGATGGAGTTCTCCCAGAAGAACTCAGTCACGGCATACGTATATATGTTGACCAATAATATATCTACGCTATATAGTAATAGGAATGGGGTCTTGTAAACTAATACTTGCACAAATAATTTCCTTGAAGTTAAAGAAACTGCAGCACCAGTTACATAACATGAATTTTGGTCCTTAATATTAATATTGCTAACTGACAATTTATGGACTGAATTTATTTAAATACAGTAAAAACTTACCTGTGACTTTACAATACACATATTTATTAGCCTATCTAATAGCATTCTTATACAAGATGTGGCCCTGAGCTCTTCTCCTAGGAACTGCAAATTCATTTCGGCCATAGATTCTACATCTTATGTGTTTCTCTCAAATAAAAACTTGCTGTAATTTTTTAAGCCACTAGCCCTTAAAACATGCTCTAATTAATGGTGAGTGTGCTTACAACGACCAATTTCCTATTTTACTTTAAAATTCTGTGAATGAACAAGAATTTCAGCCTATATAGATTAAATGTGATCATCTAGCTAAAGTAGCACACATATTTGGTTGTCTTTTGTATTGTGCTAAAAAAACATGAAAAAATTGTATTGTGCTAAAAAAATGTACAACTTTCTTATGTCTTATCTCAAACCAAGCCCAAATCCTTCATAATGTACCAGGTGGTTCATGCAATGAAAACCTAGTATCCTCTCCAGCAGCCTGTAATTTTTTCTTGCTTTTAATTTTGCCGAAGAGCTTTGTACACTGTTGCCCATCTCTAAAACACATGCTACACATACAAAACACCAACTAAAAAAAAAAAAAACCTTTGAAACTGTTTTCCCCCCCCCCAAAACCCCCTTTGAAACTGTTTTTCCAATGTACACCTTTTTTAGGTAACAACAGAAGTCAAAACATTGGCATTTTCTCCAGTGAAGGACTCTTAGTTTAAGTAAGAAACAGATGGTAAAGCTACTCGAGAGGTAATTATTAACTTGGTAAGTGAATCACAGTGAAGTTCCTGCTTCATTTTGACAGTTTTGGGAACACACTGGGCCAGAGTTTGGACCAACTGAGGAACCAACCCATTAGGACAATAGGTATGGGAAAACACTACTACTTGTTAGCAAATTGGGCATGTTCATGTCCAAAAAGACTACAGTTCAATGCAGCTTTCTCTTCACTAAAATTTCTCCTATTTCTACAAGAAAAAACTTTCTTTTAAACTTCTGAATAATTAAGTCCCATTTGAAATGACTGACACTTACTAGGTTCATAGTAATCCACTACAGTCACTGAAGCATCTTGGATATTTGCCACCTTGAAGTCTCTCACAGCTGGAATATCCACACAAACCTGTGTTTCGTTTAGCTAGAAAAAAAGAGAAACACCCTGAGAACCCTGGGGATGGTGGCTTCATGGAAGAGGTAAGGACTTTTAGCTCAGCAGTAGTCCATTTCTAAAGGCTTAAGAGTCAGGATGCATAGGAAGATGCTTATCTCATTTGCAGTCTTTTGGTCAAATTACAGACTTCTTGAAATGTCTGCCTTCTTATGTGTGATTTTTAAGAGGCCTAATTCAGAAACCCCTTACAAATACAACTGAGTTGCACCTATCCAAGCAGTCTCACCAAAAAATAGAAGAACTATTAATTCAACATAAATAGCAGATGTTGATTTCCCCAAAGAATACAATCATAACGTCGTTCCAAATTTAAGCCTAACAATGTTAGAATCAAGATTAACATCACCACAAACACATTTTTTTGGTTTTTTTTGTTACTTCCAACTTACAGAGTCTAAGTATAGGTTGACTTTTCCATTGTCTTTTTCCGTCTTCTTAACTGTCTTGTCTAATGGAACAAAATCTGGTGACAGAGAGAAACCACTGAGTAAGCCAACCTCCATGAGGACCATACCACTTCTGGAAGCCGTGCCAGAGCCAAAGTACCTTTTCAAAGCACAGAGACAAAGATACTTTTAGTAGAAATACAGTAGCCCACTCTCCAAAGAAAACGTTTGATCATCTTTAAATCCCAACTAACGAAGTAATAATGCTTAAGAATATTTAGGAAACAAATGGAACAAAGTACTACCAAGGAAATTTCTAATAATAAAGAGCTAATAATTAATTTCTCAATTATTTTGCCTGTTAATTTTAACCACATACGCAAAAGCTGGTTTAGCACTGAGAAAACTGCAATACATGAATCATATGAGAGACTACACCAACATCAGGAGGAACTTTCAATCGGCATCTATTATTACAAGTTTATATTACAAATACGCAAAAATTATTTCAATTAAGCATG
Organism: Corvus brachyrhynchos; assembly: GCF_000691975.1. Taxonomy (NCBI): domain Eukaryota; kingdom Metazoa; phylum Chordata; class Aves; order Passeriformes; family Corvidae; genus Corvus; species Corvus brachyrhynchos. Next base: position 741,671 of record NW_008237423.1, read on the forward strand.
TTTCTAAAGAGGCAATTAACTAACTGCTGTAGGAATTCTTGTACTGAAATATATATATTTCCTCTTATGCATGCTTTGTTTTGCTTTTATTCATTTTGGAGGCCAAAATACAGGTGTATACACCAACGAAGTCTCCCAAACCTTTTTCTATTTTCTTCATAGAGATTGATGGTTCCATTAACAAAGTCATCACCAAATTATTTCTCAAAGTTTCAGTTTTTAGAATGCATAGCCATGTTATTAATGCATATTTGGAAAAAGATTTAATAAGTCGAGTCCCTTCTTTTTTCCTAAATAACGCTTATTATTACATCTTCTTCCAATGTGAAAACCAGATGCTGGAGTAGAAAGGTTTTTTGCTCTATTGAGCAAGCCTTGCACACTATGGTGCCTAACAGATGTATCAAAATATATTTATGGTGCTCTGTGCTACAAGTGTCACCTAAATGACCTGCAAAAGATTCTACTGCTTTAAATAAAGCAGGTAGCAGAGAAGTTTCCCCGGCCTTAGCATGGCAGGTAAATTGTTATTGTTCTGCCAGAATAAAAGCGTCTCCAATCCTCATTTCAAAACCCTGGCAGTATTGAAAGTAATTAAACTATTTCTTTGTAGAGCTGGGTAGTTAAAAAAATATATAAGAGAAGAGTTGCTTTCAAAGCAATGCTGTTAAGCCTGGCTGATTCAAGGCAGATACAACTTTGAAAGAAATACAGCACAATTGCTGACTTCAGCTGGCTCCTAAGATTAGAAACAAATGAAACCATCTGTTCGATGATGTGCTGTGCCAAAGTAGCTGCTATTGAAAACAAATAACTGAATTGGAACTGGATGTAATTATTTCTGCATAATTACCAATAAGAGGGGAATAAAATACCCAAGCTGTCTAGCCAGCCTGGGGTGCTACTAAAACACCAACAGGCAACCAAACTACCTTGGTACTGTCAAGAAGTGAATTAGATATATCCCTAGAAGTTAAGAGGAGGATCTGGCTCTCAAAAAGGAGGAGAGGCAGCCTTGGGGGTGGGTTGTGGTACCATCTCTTCAACTCCACAGTCTCTTAAAAAAAGGAGAAAAAAAAAATCATCATGCAAGAATGACCAGTAAGAGAAAGACAGACTTGAAACTTGTGCCTGAAGAAAACTCATAATGTTTTCAGTTGAACTTTATGTATCTGCTCTTCAGCAATATGAGATCAGGGTGAGACCCTCTCACAGATGATGCAAAGAAGAGAAAACAACACCAAGCTAGTGTAGGCAGAAAGCAGAAATGAGAGAGTAAATGGAACCATCAGCAATCAGTTTCCCATGTCTGGAAAAGGTATGCAGGCAGTAAGACTGAGAAAAAACTGGCACTGCCTCCCAGAGAGTGAGCTAGCTCCTCTAACCAAGAACCACTTCAATTTGAATGAGGCATCACCTGCTCTAGTATCATAAATTATACCCAGTTAAGATGACCATAGCCAACCACTACCAAGCTGGATGAGAGAAGGTGGATATTCTCTAGATTAAAGAAAGAAAAGAATTGTGAAGTTGAAGCCTTCAGTACCTGACTATGTACATCCACAGCTAGATGCATACCCATAGCTAGACTATACATACCCACTCGTTGAGATTTCAGCAGTCTTTCTGTATTTACCTCTTTTGGTTTCTCTACTAGAAAGCCACATCATGTTAAAAAGATCGTAAGTAGACCAACTTTAAACTAATTTAGGAATATAGATAATGCATATATTATATATACAATTTATAGGGAAAAGAAGAGGAAGATGACTAGTCTATCAAGCTAAGCAATCAGAGATGAAGCCGTAGCCTAAGCAATTTAAACAGACTTACTCAAAGTTGTATCAGTCCACTTTCCACAGTAAGAGTTGATGGAACTAATGTTGGAACTAACTAAATGTTCCAAGTTGAGGCAGCTTTTTAATGTCACTAGATTCCCCCCTATTCTTTGAACACTTTGCAATTAAAGCATCATCACCCTAGAGACTTCCCAGAGAAATGGAGCACTTCTTCTCCGTGTTTTTAAGTAAAAGGTCTTAGCTAGAAAGTCAGATTGCTCAGAAAAGACTTACCCCAAACCCAGCCTGTAAGCCCTTTACATATCAGGAGTTTGTGCTACACTTTAGAACACTGTTGACTTCATAGAAAAGTTTAAAAGAGAACAAGCCCCTTCTGTTTCAAGAGCTCTCATGTATTCTAGTGTCTCTGCCCACCATCTGCATCACTGAACTGGATACCAGAAACATATACAAACAGAGCTCTGGCTTTATGCCTGCTGGCTATTTCCTAAATTAAATCAATCCTCTGTACTGAAATCATATTCTCTATAGCTGATTATTTGTATGATGGTGTCATCTAGAGGCTCCATCTCCAGTCACAGCTCTGTTGTAGTAGGCAGAGTATAAGAATAGTTCTAGGCACACAGTGCACAAAATTTAAATAAATAGTAAAAAGAGGGCATGGATGAAAGGCATGTAACACTAATCACGGTGGATTAGGTGGTACTTTGCAAATCTTGCACTTACAAGGAACCCATTATAATGTCACAAGAAGAAAACAGTGTTTCTAGAGGAAGTATTCACAAACAGATGAAATCCTTAAATACAACAAATACAGTCATCTCAACAACATCCTTGTTGATAATAAAAGATAGAAGATAAAAAACATAAATATATAGAGAGAGATAAAATGCCCTATAGGGTTTCGTATGAAATACGCAGTGGTCTTTAACTTCAGTAGGACATGCATACTGAAGAAACTGCCAGAAAATAAACACCTTCAAATATTCCTTTTAAATATGCGTATGAACACTTCCACAGCAAGCAAAATGGAGGCACAAAGCAGTCAAAGAAATAACTTGGTTGACTGGCTGACCTAGGAATATGCAGTTCAATGCTGCCTATTCTCACGTGATCCAGATTCTATCCAGGTAACACCAGCTGGCTGTTCTATGGTTCCCAAGATAATACTTGAGCAGTCTCACCTCAATTCTTAGTAGCTGATTACTGAACAAGAAACATCATCCCAGACGCACACACTCTCCCATATCCTCCTGCCCCCCTCCCCATTGTTCAGCAAAAAGAACAGAATTAGCCTGAGTGGAAAACTCTTCACCTCTTTCAAATCTAGAATCATGTATTGTATTCTATTACCAAGTTCTTTAATACTGGTAAATGAAAGACCACAAAGTTAGTTGCACAATAAGGCAATGTGAGTTTATCAGTATGTAAACATGGATTTTGACTCCTGCTAAAATTGTTCTGAGCAAAGTTTCTCATATAGATGACCAAAGAATAATTGCTTTACTTCATGGTGTTTTCAGCACTTCAGAACTTCCTTCTCTCTTTACAAAAAAACCTATCCACCTCTATATCGAAAGCAAAGGATTCTTTTCTTGAAAGGTAAGAGTAACAGGCACTTGTCACAGTTACTACAAGTTCGAATGTGGAAGATACTGGTTCAATTTTCAAGTCTGTCCACACTCATCCCTATAGCCCAAAAGCACTTGCACCAAAGAAACCTTTGAGTTTTTTTCTTGTATTTCATACAAACTTTTCCACATACCTCCATCTTTATGCATACCAGGAAAAAAATATCACCTGGCCAGAAAAAATTGACTTATGAATTGCTTCTTAGTTTAACTACTACCATTTGTGCAAAGCAAGTTTTATTCTCTTCAGTTATACATTTACATCCCATACATTAGTAAATACATATGAACAAATGGATAATTTAGTTTATTTAAAGTAATCTAGAATTGGTATATACAAAGATGTGTATAAGATGCTCCAACTGATTTACCTACCTTGTGCACACATTCAAAGTTAAATGGTTTTTATCGTCTCTATCATCCTTTACATCAACATTCAAGTCAAAGGCTTCTTGATTTTGGACAGATCTGAGCCTCTGATCGGTGTGTTTTGTGTTGTACACAACATTGAGCTGTGGATTTCAAGTACAGATGTGAGGTGACATGTAAAGCAAATCAGAGTGTTTAAAAGACTAAGTTGCTAACAGTATAACACCAGAGGAGTGTTCAGATGAGAAAACACATGTGGACTCAAATCTGAGTCTGACAGTCAGACTCAAGTCTGACAGCTGCACATCAGTTCCATAGGAATTCTGTGAAAAAAATATCCTTTTTGAACACTTCAAAATGCAGCAGAACCAATGAATTAGCAGGACACAACTGAGGCAAACACAAGGGAGATGGAGGCCAACCAACAATTTTCTCCCTAGTAGCTGTCTGCTGGTTTATAGTGAGTTACTTCCTGACAGCGCGAAAAAGGATGAATAAAACCAGGTTAAAAGAGAGGCTGTATATAAAAGCAGAGCAAGAGCAAATACATAGTGTATGTACAGAATATGTCATCGGTCTTCATGTCACTGCATTCACACACTCAAACCAGACAAGGAATAGCACGTTACTCCAAACTCAGAATACCACAGCCTTCTTACAGTTAAATAGTTTCATCATTTGGTTCATCTGTACAAATAAAACTACAGATTTGGTCTATCTAAAGGACAGAGCTCTCAGCCTCTGTTTAGAGACAAGGATGCGCAGAACAGTGTTAAATGCTTTGTACAGGTCCAAACAGATATGGGTTGTTCCGCTCCCCGCCTCTGCCAATACTGTAACCCTGTCGTGGAAGGCAAAAAAAATTTGTCAGGCACAGTTGGCCATTAGTGAAGCCATGTCAGCTGTCACAAATCACCTCTTCAGTTTCTATGTGCTTTAGCATAGTTTCCAGGAGGATCTACTCCATGATCTTGCCAGGCACCAATGCAAGACTCACCGGCCTGTAGTTTCTGGGGTCTTAATTTTTTCCCCTCTTTAAAAATGGGTCTTGTATTTCCCCTTTTCCAGTCAGTGAGAACTTCACCAGATTGTCATGACAACAATCATTATCATTCCCTCAGTCATCCAGATAAAACACATAGCATGGTGAGAGGGTTCTTCTTTGATTTTAGTAGAAAAGTAAGTAGAAAGAGGCAAAAATCCCCTTGCAAGACCCCAACATGCATTTTGCTTGGCTAAAGAAAAGGGAATGAAGAGTGCTTCTGAAAAATCACAGTCCTTCTACAGTGGTTTCAGGCAGCAAACGGAAAACTGTCAATCCAAATTTAAAGGCATGATAGAGGCTTGTCCCAAGTTATAGGTTAGCTAGTCAATTATAGGTCTGTGCAAACAGAGAAGTCTTTAATTTCTGATTTTTGCTTTTGCTGCCATCTCTCTCACTTCTTGATACAAAAACTATGCTCCTTCTTTCAATCTCTACACATACTTCCCATTGCCCTGTCCAACGCTGCTGAATTTAGCACGTTGTGTGAGTGTAGAGCCAATTCTGTACAGGCACTCAGGGCGACTGTGAAGATTTATCACGTACAACTGCTCCACAGGAGAAGGCAGTACCAAGGATGAAACCAACCTAGAAAGCCTGCCAGTTAAAGGCATGCAAAAAGCAGTGCCTCAACAATCTGTCATCATAGAAACAAAACAGTTTTAACTTTTGCCAGAAAAAGCTAATGAATGAGAATTTACTGCCAAGGCAGGATGTTCTGAAACCACATACTGAACAGGTCAATCAGCTAGTATTTTCATGGAGTAAGTTATTGCTGTTATGGTCTGAATTTCTTTTCCCGATTTCTCCTGACAATGAAGGAAAATGTTTTCACAACACAGAGTTTAATTAAAGCCTTCTTTTATATACACACTCACTTTGAGGACAGAAGGCTATTATACAGAAACTCACATTAAATTAACAAAATGACCAACTGCATTCCTTAACTTTTAAAACACAACTGCCAAAGCTAAAGGCAGAACTGGTCCAGTCTTGTGAATAGTGCAACCAGTTCTGGTGAGAGACCCAAGGAGAGAAAATTAAAAGCTAGTGATGCTTATAATAGTAGCTGACACTATCAGCTACCCTACACTTCTAAAAATATGGTACATTTATAGTGCCCTAATCAATGCCTATCCTTCTTCAACTAGCAGCATAAATGAGCTTGACTGAGGATGTGAATTCAATGAAAACATCTCCAATATTTTTTGTCCCTCTTTGAGTACTTAACATCCATTCAAATGGTAATGCAGAAATAAGTGTGCATTTCATCATGTACCTATTACAGCACCATCACACTAAATAACATTCAGTTCCCTGCATAAGCCTAGTAAAAATGCACTGAGTGGAAAAAATGGTCAGTGCTTCCAGTAATGAGTAACAGGGGATTCCGAGGGTTTTTCCTCACTCCCTCTCTACATCTGATCAGGAGATCAAGGAAATCTTGTTCACCTATCCACAGGTGGGTAGATACAGTATGGGTAGGGGTTCCCATACCCACCCTTGTTTGAGCCTGTCCACCCTCCCCTAGTTGGTAGTTCTGGATTTCAGCAGCATTCTCCTTCCTTCCAAGAAGGCATGGGCCCATGCCAATTATTTTAGTCATGCGTCAAGAACAGTTCACAGTCATTCTAGACAGCAGAGAGGTGTTTCTTTCAAGATTTTCAGCAGGCCTGCTAGGGAAGATTGCTTTTTTGACTCCTTTCTCTAGAGCCTCTCTCATAATACCCCAACCCATCCTCTCCTCTCTCTTGCAGAGTCAGTGTCTTAGGTCACCCATGGTATATACTCACATAATGGAGAGATGAGCTAGGAAACTTGGTTGACAGCAGGACCAAAAAGCTGTAAATAAATGTCTGCATTTGCAATCGTAATATCCAAAAATAAATACATTTCATGAGATCCTGAAGGATCAGGACTGAATGCACTGCCAACTTGCACACACAGACAGTGAGATTTCACCAAAAAAAAAAAAAAAAAAAGGTTTTTCCTAAGAATCCATTCTGTTGGGAAAGCAGACGTTTCCATTAATGGATTTAATCTTGTGTTGTGTGATATTTAAATGAATTACTGTTTTGACATGCTACATTTGGCAAGGAGGTCAAATCCCAGAACAGTGATTCTTACCACTGTACTCTGGCAGGCCCAATACAATGAAACACAGCTGAAGAAATGTGATTGCAATGTCATATGCTATCTGATTTATTAAATCTGATCCAGACCTAGCTTACGTCTGGGAAAAAGAGAAATCTCATTCAATGTCCTCAGTGCTCTTTCTTTTAGAATACCAGACCTGGCAAAGAAAGCAGAAGGAAAGAACTGATCTCAGCAAAGACAAGGTTTTGGAGGAACTACTCCAGGGTGTGAAGTGCACTATTCTGAATCAAGTCACAGCATCTATGACTCAAAGCTTCAGGAAAAGAGGTGACAGCACAGTGACCTAAATGAACAAGGTTCGTTAGCCTTGGTTCCTGAACAGCAGTTCTTTGTGAGCACACTTCCACGTTCATGCAACAAACCGGGAACTTAAACTCTGATGCTATACACCCCCAGGGAGTGCTCCCACCACAGTCAACTGGCTATTCTTGGTGGAAGACTTCTGCCCAGTCTTCACCAGACATGCTGGTTTGAATGTAAAATTTTCCTGCTGGAAATAACGTAATTGGAACCAAGGTGTTTTCAAAAAAGGTATGAAATTTCAATGTATCAGTGTCTTCCAGCAAGAAACAATTTGCTGTGAAGTTTTTGATCAGCTCACCTGACAAATTAGCTGACTTAGTATTAGGGAGTAGTTCTCAACAATTATTAGGGTTAAGTAGTCTTAACTGTTCTGGAGCTCCACTTTGTTACATTCCACACACGCACACTGAAACCATAGATGTGGTAACGCAGTCCTGCTGAGATGTTCATTCCTATCTTGGCCTACAAACCTAAATCTAAATCATCCTCTGAAACTTTTGAACTTCGCTGTAAACTTCATTTGTACTTCTGGGAATTAATAAACATGGGTTGTGATTTATGGCATTGTGTGTTTTGCAGACTGGTGGTGAATGAATGAGGTGTATGTCCAGCTGCTGTTCACTGCTGAAAGGCACCTGTGAAAAGACTTCTTTGAAAAGGTCTTTATCCCAAAGATAAAGATATTTACCAACCATCATCAGGCATTTTTTGCTTCCCAGATGCATAAGAACACTAAAGTGAAGGACAGATTGGATGGAACTTGAGATGGAATCTGACCTGGCATAAAACATGGAGACAATTAAAGGTGGCCTTAGATCAGTTTTCTCAAGTATGACTAGGAGTCCAGTAGGAACTCTGGTTTTGTGACACAGCCGGCAACTTTAAGTTTGCACTTTGAATAAAATGAGTCTCTCATGCTCAGAGACTAGTATTTCTGCATTATTTGTAGCTTTTCAAAGGCCTTCTCTTTCACCTGTGTGGTTCCAACCCATTATCATGGAGAGGGCACCAGGGAAGTGAGATCCACTGCTGGCCATATCAAGTTAGATCCAACACTGTTTTCTTCTGATATGGTATTTCTCCTTCCACTCTCGGCCACGCCCTCACTTTTGGTCGATGCTAAGTGTCTGTTATTATTTGTAGTTTGCAGGATCCCTTGACTGTTTTTCATGCTATTTCAGAACACTGTAAAAATTGCTAGAGAACCTGGCTGTAATAATCTCTTATTTCTAGTTTTTCTTGCATTCTATTTCAATAAAAGGAAAACTCTTATAACTAGCAGTGCAATCTTGTTCTCTACTGATCTGTGCTCTATTATGGTTTACCACAGGTTCTCAATGTGGCATTTCTGCCAAGTCCACACACCTCTTTTACTCTGAAATCTGTGCCTGCCAGCGTACCACTGCAGTCCCCTGTCTTGCAAATGGACATTGCAGTTCCGCAGGAGGAGAGGATTGCTTTGATACAGCTTTGGCACATGGAAGTGCCCCAAAACTGTCAGTCATCCAGCATTACTTAAAAGGCCAGACCACTTGTCAGAATAATAACGTGAATATGTCCATATTTCATTCACAGTATTCCTCAATTAGTAAACTGCTTTGCTACTGTTTTAAGACATTTTGGAAGACTGTTCCTATTAACATGTTCTATAAAGCTTCCAAAATACACTTTCCTTGCAGAAAGCATATTTCTAGCAAGAATACCTACCTGATTGCCTGCATTGCCTACCTGAAAAACAGCAAATCCCATTCCCTCCGCTGACACTGTAATTGTCATTTGTTGTGCAGGGGGAATCTGGAAGAAAGATGAGTAAACCAGTATTTTCAAAGTACTTTCGGTCAGGAGACTTTACAAAAGTATTCCTCACTTTTTACAGTACCTCCTTGGCCTGAAGCAGGAAACGGTTTCGAGTATCAATTGAGAATGTTTCTGGCACTTCCAAAGAAGGGGCTGTCACTGTTATATCCATTTCTGTTTTGCTTGCTGCAGTGAGAGCTGCAAATAGACTCAAGGCTTGTAGAGCCACCACTGTGTCCTGTTGAGAGAAAGAAACCCTTCAGTATTGAAAAGAAGCAGCTGGCACAGCACACAGACCATGCCTTGGGGAGCTTGTAGTTCCTGCAGAGACCCATTTGTTGATTATGCTGGAGTCTTCATGCAGCCATCTCCACATCTCTGGATTCCCCTGGCAGGAAGGTCCCAGCACAGAAGAGAGATAGCAACACAAGGCAAGAAGTTAGCTACAGTGGAAATGGAAAATGAGGTGGGACCCAGCTAAGGAAGTTTTCCTCTTGTGCAAGGTACCTGGAACACCTGACAAGCTGAAAAACACAAGAGTCAAGATTACACACCACACCAACCATGGAGAAAAACACAGAGGAAAGTAACGATACTGCTACTTCCTAGATTTATTTAGTGACTATGCATTAAATATTCAGTACTGCAGAGGAGTTGTTCAGGGTGTGTTCATCATTGACAAGCTACAGGTCTGAAAAATTATTAACATTTATTTTAAAAAAAGGCTGAAATTAATTTTATCAGACACTCAACAACAATTTCAAAGGGTTTCAGCCCAGTTTACACTCTGTACTTGATCCAAAGGTTTTGTGCAATTGTTTAACCACTGCAAAATATACTTACAAACACACTGGCATATATGTATCTAAAATTCTTTTTTTTCACCTTTGTGCGTGATTGTAGGCTTAGCTCTCCAGGTTTTGAACACAAGAGGTGGAGTTTGAGCATTTGGTCCAGCACAGTTTAGGGAATGAGAATTTTAACATCCACTATTTTCTGGGAACAAATACAGTAATTAAATTAATGTCTCTAATCTTCTCAGGGATTTTTGCTGTTCATGCAGTTCATTTTGCACTTACTTTTAACCAGTCAGAGTGAAGAAATTGGCCTTTCAGGCTTGACATACAGATACTTGATTTACTATTAGGCCACTTCTAGTAACAAAATTCTAACATAACAGGAATTCATTCCCTACAACATGGTGACGGTACCATACCTTAAGGGGCCAGCATGTGCTGACTTTTTACTCTAGCAGGTAACAAACCCACTCTCCTTCCCATGCCACATCCTTGTGTGAGATGACCTGCTTCACTGATTTCTTAAAATCCAGAAAGATCAGCTGATTAGCAACTGCAAATTCCCAGTAAACTGCACCATGTATACAGATTATGGTGAATTACCACACCCTAACTCATAAAGCATCACATATGCAACGTAATACTTTCCTCCTTATTGTTCAACAATATATTAAGTTTCTTATGTAATAAACTCTTTTAAAGCAATCTTAGAAGTTAACTAAAAAACTATGGAGTCATTTCCACAAATTAAAAAAGGCATCTAGGAAGACACTGGAGTAATTTTGAGATCAAAACAGTTTAGACTATGGAAGAACAAAATGATTAAGTTAATTTCTTAATTTTACCCTCAAGGGTAAATGATATGTTGCTAGATTTTCAAACTTTTACGTAAAATAGGTTTCTGAACAATAAGATTTTGTTAACTCATTTAGTGCTTCAATCAACTTCTCCAAAAAATAAGCAAGAATTAACACATTAGGAAAGCACTAATAACTCAGGGGAACCCACCTGGTTCTTAAATTGCATTTTACTCAGAACATATTTCTCTCAGATTAATACTAACCAACATCTGAAAATAATGAAGGATAGCCTGTACACCTTGGTACCAAGCAGCATTTTACTGTGACCAGCATTTGCAGTTAATTTAAAAGCTAGTTTAAACCAGTGCAATCCAAAGTACTATCTAATTTTTTTGGATGCCAGCACAACTTATAAGATGTGGCTTTAATAACATGGAAACCTCCTGGAGATAGTGAAGATCTTCCAAATTTCACGGCCCATCAAAAATCTATGCAATAATAAGGACAAAGTACATTATTAAGTTAAGACCAACTGCCAACAGAGGGATTAGGTTAGGCTGTTCTTCTAAAACCTACTCCCCTTAGTTAAACGCTAAGTTAATAGCCTTTCAGGAGTTTGAGGACCCGCACATGGTAAGAATAAAAAGAGGTTTCTCTCCTTGGAAAGAAAGTAAGCATAGATGTTTCATCATACTTATTTCAAAAATATGTTTAATTACTTTTCCATGGGCATCACTATTTCTTCTTAATTTGTTTTGTTATTAATACGTTATGTAAAGAAGGTCTCCCTCTAATTCTCTTTTTTATTAGACTTGCCAAAAATACTAAAACTGGCAGTCCAGGACTAAGATGCCAATAACGCAGGCTTGTACGTAACCAAGGTAGCTACAGCAAAACAAAACTCAGTAATTACTATGTAAAAAATGGTCCTTTTTTTTTTTATTTTTAAATATACACTGCTCGTTTAGAAAGTATAGCAAAACCCCTTAAGACAAGATATTACCTGAGTAGATGAAAATCCCCCAAGGTGATTTCTTTGATGACTTAGCCATTTCATAATAGGGATCCCCTCAGCTAATCTGTCTTGATGAAAGTGAGAGAGCAGAGCGTAGGCTGCAAGTTCAATATCAATGGACCGTGGCTGCCATGAGTCAGAAATTTCAAAAGCAGGTGTTACCCAGAAACGAAATTCTCCTATAAAAAGAACCAATAATAACCTCAGATCCACAGACTGAAGTCTTTGGATTTCTGGGAAAGTCTTAGGGGAAACCTCTTCATTAATGCTTACACGTGGGCCCTAGCAAGGATCTATGAAATCAAAGTTTAGGCATGTGTTCCATGAAGGACTGACTTAAGTACTTCCTTAGCAATGTTTGACTCTAGATACAAAAAAAGCTGGAGTCCAAACAGTCACTCAATTGATTTCAGTGAACTTTACATTGATCCTTTCCTTGTCAGCCTGAAGTGCTCACATAAAAGAGCCCTTGTGAAAAGGCCACCTTGTTACAGTGCTCCTTTCTCTCAGGACTAGAGAAGGCACCTCAGGCAGCACAGCTGCTCACTAGACTCATTCTTGAGTGGATCCTTCCCAAAAAAATGACTTCTCGTCCCAGAAGTGACTGTCCAAAAGGCCTAATTCAGTAAACATAGAGGGACACTCAAGAGGCTCCGTTGCTAGGCTACAACATGAATTCCTCTGGATTTTTCAAGAGGACAGTTACTATTTTGAGCCAAAAACTTCCATTTCTTATACTCCATATGGTCTGTTCCTCCCCCAAATTAGGAAGAAGAATTCAGCTGTGCTAAACTTGAAAGACATTAAACATACTGAGATGACAGGTCCTCAGGGAAAGTGCAACAGACCTCTGTATTGCCTTACAGAAGTCCAACACTTCACCTCTTCATTCTAATACTCATTAGCCCCCAACACCCTCCTGATCTCTCCAAAGTACACTGAAATAGTTAACTTCATCCATCTACCCCTCTTTAACCATGCTGATCTTATGAGTGTGCATAACAAAATAGGAAAACTGACAAGTCGTTCTTCAACAGCATCACAGTACTCCTATCAGGAACACTGAGACTGAAAGCACAAGCTTTCTTGTGAATCGTCATTCATTTATGGACATTTCTCATTTAGGCTGTCTTAGAACTTCTTAGCTAATTCTCTATATCATACTCAGAACAGATCTGAATTCTGAATATACAGCTGTAGATATATGATAGGCATTTTTCAATTTGACAAAAATCTGTCTGTACAACTGAGTAAGATACTTGTGCAGTACCTTGGTGTTCTGCTCTCTGGTTCAGCATATTCAGTGCTTCCTTTGCTTTTGTACTTTTTGCCCAGGACAATGCATATGTCACAAGTGCCAATGTGTAATTATCTGAAATGCCTTCACCTAATTTATCTTCTAGAAAGTTTGTAGCAGTCTTGATGGCATAAGCATGCTGGAAATGAAGATAATATTGAAGAATATACAGTGAATAAAATAGATCTTGGAATAGTAAATGTAAAAGAAAAATTCATATAGAACCAGAAAAATTATGACCAAAAAATAATGAGAAATCTCTTTCAGAGTCACAGACACGAACCTCAAAGGCAAGCCTTTTGATCTGGCACTGTCTTTTATGAAAATGAGTAATTTCAATTAAATCAACTGGAATTACTTAACATCTTTAAGACTAGTTTCCCCCAAGAAATTTCTTTGCAAGTTCTTGGACTAAAGTCATGACAATATTCTTGCTAACAGAAACTGCCTTTAGATTTTGCAAATACAAAATTGAAGGGCTTAACGCAACTTTGCATTGTTTTGAATAGTTAAGGGATGTTCAACAAAATGAGGTTAAATTTTGCCTGTGTTCAAATATCCCTCTATTTCTTTAAAGTACCAAGTGTTTGCCATGTACTATGAAAATTTATGAAGCATTCCTGTAACTACGAATCATACTTATGAATTCCAATACCTGTTTATCTGGGAACCCTAGGAGGGATGACATGATGTAAGCTGTGAGAGTAATTGGATTACTGGTGCCTCCTTGAAGATCACTGTGTAACACTTTCCCAGGCTCCTGGAACTCCCCATTTAATTTCTGATGACGGACAATCCATTTAGCTGTATCCATGAGTACATCCTCGTCAATATCTAAGAATGGACGAGCTTGAAGGAAACATCTCAATACAAAAGCTGATAACCTTGGGGAAAAGATTCATCAGGTAAGTCAAAATTAGCCAGGCATTACAGCTTCCTCTGTTTCAGATGATGTAAGAATACTGTAAAGCATAAGGTGTTCTACACACCCCTCCCAAGCAGAGTAAAATGAATGCCTCACCCAGATAAGCAAGTAGACTAAACTTAATCCACCAAAAAATGAAGATATATCCTTGTTCCTGAAGATCACCCCTTCTCCAGCTGCTGTGCTTCAGAAATAAATACAGAGTATAGATTCTAAGTCTGCCAGCACATGTATATCTTTATTCAAAGGTTGCTCTCCTGCCTTCTGCTGCTAGACAGAAGTTATAGTTTACAAAGTAATGCAGTTATGAGTGTGATGTTAATTACCACCACTATCCCTGTAATGACATCCTTGAAACAACCTTTGTTGTTTTATTATTAATAATCCCAAATTATCTCTCGACTCCGTCTTTCCAAATGTGCATTCAGGTAACTTGTCACTGAACTATTTAAGTACTAGAGTTGCCAGTACTGGCAAATCCTGCTAATATCAATGAAAGATGCCCACTGACTCCAGAAGAAAGTCTCTTTCAGTGGCACAGTAACTGGGATGGTTCTAAGCAAAGACAGAAGCATGTACTGGAACACATAAGTACATCTAAAGTGAGCAAGGGTTAGCTGAACAAAGTGGTGGAACCTGTCTCTGTTATCTATCTGGCTTCCACAACTATGCTCTGTATGCTTCCTGGAGTGAAACACAGCACTGTAAAGATTTTTTCAGCTGTGTTTATAGTCTCAATAAAAGGAAATGTGAGAGAGGCAAGTAGAACAAAATTTTTACCACCAGTAACTCTGCTCACCCCCTACAAAATGTCTCAGTCAGTCTTCAGCCTCCAGTACAGAGAGAACTGAAAATCTGCTTGAAGCAGGGATGATCACATAGCCCTAAATGGTTTCAGTCAAGTGCAAGAATAACTAATTCAATTGTTATTCTTCATTCTTTTGAGGAAAGCAACAGCAAAAACTTTCAGACTAAACTATTTCCCTGGTGAAAATAATTCATCTTTTTTTTTTTTTTTTTTTTTTGCAAAATTAAAAAGCCTCGCCCTAATAATGGCTTTGACAATATGTTATCCAGCAAGAAAGACCTTAGAGTTGGCCTAAACACCTAATGAAAACCAGGCAGAAGGCAAATACAGCTGGAAACTTTTACCAGCTTCACAAAAACTTTTCAGATGCAGGGAAAATATCTAAAATACTAAAATTCCACAATGATTCTGGCAGAACTACTCACCATGTGCTCCCAGAGGGATCTTCATTTCCAAAGGCACTAAAAGAGCCATCATCCCTCTGGAAAAGCAGCTCTCTTTGGTAGCCTGAAGTGGAAAAGTAGAGACAGGTATTGAACACATTCCTCTCATGCGGGTTCCAGCACAAACTGGAACTGAAACTGATGATATGAAATAAGGCACTTTCTAAGACTGAGAAGGGCAGAACTGAAGCTTCTATTTCTTAAAACACCTCACAAATATGCAGGAACACACAAGACCATGCAGAAGATGATGAGGAAGCAGGCAGCAGTAACACAAAGGATCCATCTACAAAAGGAGAACCAGAAACTCCTGCTGCTGCTCATCAGCCACTCAAGCAGTGCAGAGATGTGCCCCCAGACACCCGGGGTTCCAGGACCAGAGCAGTGAGAGTAGAGCAGAGATGCAGCTATAGTTCAGTGCTTTCATCACTTTGGGGATGTTGTGTACCTACAGAAATGCTCTATCTTTACAGCATAAAAGGAACAACAAGCAAAAACTGTTGTCCAGCTGGAAGAGCAAGGCTACAAGTGCTGCTGGAAAACCAGACCTCTTCTTCAGGTGGCTTTTATCAAATCAATAGTCTTGCTATCAGAAAAAGCAAGTTGGAAGAGGCTGTTCTGAAACAAGAGAAAATTTTCAAAAGACCTGAAGGTCCTGAAATCCTGAGAAGAACCATTTCAAATGTTATCCTAAGATTTTTCAATATCCAGAACAAGTGCAGCTTTCTCCTGGCTACAGGACATCCAAAATAAAAGGGCCTCAAAGGCTCACTGACTGCTCGCAACCACCAGCAGCATTCTCACTCGTGGATGACTTCAGTACAGAACCAGGGGTTCATTAATGTTAGAAATGAAGAGCTTCCTATGATTTGCTAATCACAGTAGTTTCTGGTGTCTAAAGCCTTTCTTCCCTTACATCTTGCCTGCCATTTGTGTATCCAGAACAGTAACGGCATCTTTTCTTTCCCTCCACTTTGTCTTTTCCCTTAGTTTTACTATTTTAGCTACTATAACTAAGAAAGTATACTCATTAATCAAAGACCTGATAGATATGCACACAATACAGAATCAGGCAGAAAAACTTTCAGGCAACCATCAGTAAGTCCTACACAAATGAATTCACACAAATACATCCAGTGAGGTCCATCCAGCTACAACCCTGTAAAATGTTCCTTCCTTTCATTAACCACCCACTTCCATACTATCCTGTCTGTACATAAACAGTGAGTGAACCATACCCCCTAATTACTGAGGAACAAATGGCCTGGTCCCTCAATCTAAGTGCCAGTGTAAGATGAATTCCTAATTAAGGTCTCTCTGTAATAGAAGAGAATGAGATATAAAGCTGGAAATCTGAACTATGACTATAGTATAACTGGGTACCTTCCCATGTAACCCCAATAGCAACAAATTTTGCTTTTGAGTCTTCTTTAGAAGAGTTTGCAATCTAAATTTTTGCTTTACTATAGGTTTATTATGTATTTAGCATGATAGTGGGTAATTACATCACTAAAACTGGTGAGTCTTTCAGACACAGACATACCTGTCATCTCAGTTAATGATACTAAGTAAAACACTCTTAAATGGAAGGGGAAAAAAAGGAGGAATGAGTGCCATTTCTCTCCAAGAAAAGCAAAAGTCACTGTCAAAGTTTAAGCCTCCAAATAATGTTCTATGAGGAGCACAAACACATCTATATATACAAATAGACTGCTCCTTCTTCAAAAGTATCTGACTGCAAGGTCTGAAAACAAGGTCTTCTGCTTCTTTGCAGAACTGGCAATATACAGCAGTAAGTATTATAATCACCATCATCCTACTGGTAGTGTAAAAGCACTAGAGTACAACTTTCAGCCTGCTTAACAAAGACTGCTGAGCAGCCCTTACACAGGCACAAATTCATCTCAGAATGTAAGACTGGGAGGGATCAGAAAGATGAGCAGAACCAGAGAGAGAGAGATCATTCAGCTATTTCCTACATTCTGTTTGCTTTCGTCTCAGCGCCAACACTGCTGCAGTCACGCAAAAGTCTCCCAACACAAGCGTATCTAACATGGGAACGCCTGCAGAAATGCTGGAACAGGAGGCCTGGAGGCTGCAAACCACTGCACTTGGTCCAACAGACACTCAATCACACGTGAAAAATGATACTTCAAACGTCAACACATAAAAGTGGGAAGGCAAGGAAAAGAAGGATCCTATTATGAAGATGTTCACTACTATTCCCAGAGGGTTGGCTGGAACCCAAGAGATGTAGGAGGCTCACTGAAAAGAGCTCACAAAGCCGAAAGAGGAATGTATCAAGATGGAAAGGACTTCAGAAAGATGTTCAAGACTGAAGGATCTTACATTTTAAACAGCTTGGAAATTCTGCTCAAAATCTTTACCTCTTTGGGTCTAACAACAAAGCTTTCAGATGTATCAGGTGTTTTTCATTTCAGAAAAAGTGATTTAAAGACGGGATTTGTCATTACCAGAATTAAGAAATGTGCTTAAAGGGCAACTTTTCTTTGGCTTTGCCTTTGTTCTAAGTAAATAAAACTGCTAAAAGAAGGATCATATAGCAGTTTCTGCTAGCTATATGATCCCTTCTTCTCACAAGCATTTAGCCATAAATTAATTATATTTACTTCAGATTCTGAGGTTACTTTTTCAAATACTTGGTGAATTACGACATGGGAAATAAAGTATGTTTTAAATTAAACTTCATAACAATCCTTTCAAAAACTGAGTCTATAAAAATTATATCTTAAGCTAAATTTCAACTTGAAGATTACACTTAAAAAAATCGAGCAACAACAGAAAATAATTATTAAAATAAAGCAAAAATACCAGAATATTTTTTAGATTGCGGTTATTTTCTATCTTAAGGTTACAAGTATTTCAGCATAGTTATTGTTTTGGCACCTACAGTGTTAAAAACACGTACCTCAATTCAAACCCTCAGAAAGAAGTTAAGAACACAATACACTTTGTATGCAAGTGACATTTAAACATTTAAATTTCAAAGCATTCATTTGATTTGAAACAACTTAAATAAATCCACTATTGGAAAACTTTAGAAAATTATGATACCAAAGCTCAGTCTTAAAAGAGTGATAGATTGCTTACGAACTTCAGAGTAGCTGTTTACATAACACATCTCTTCCTCCCCACTGCAATTTTCAACTAAACCATGTAGCAGCAAGGGTTTAAAAAATAATAATAAAAAAAAAATCATTTAACTGCTTTGACAGAAAATTGGAATCTTGATGAAAGGAAAATTAATTTTGAGCTGTGCCTTTTCCAAGGGAAATGTCAACAACTTTAAAAAAATCAAACAAAAAAGACTTAGAGAGAGTAAACAAAAATTGAAAATGTCATCACGATGCTTTAGCAAGGGTGTAGTTCACACGGGGCTGGTGTCAGTGCTGTCTGAGAACCAGGCTCTCAGCATGGAGACTGACACGTGGCGCGTGTGGGACACCACAGTTAGATACTGTCTGATCCAAAAGCCAGAGTGCAGCTGTGGTCTCCAGACTTTGTGATGTTCTGGAGTATCTCCCCATTCCAATATACAACAATTTCCAACTAAAATTTTCCAGCTTTTGATTTCTAGCACAGAGTTCACTTCTGACCAAGTCTAAAATTTCTGTGGGTAAAAAAGCCAGCCATGAGAGCAAATGCCACTCCTTGAGCTCTACAAGGACATGTCAGGATGGTGTCATTGAAGACAGGGGATGAATGTGGTTCACTCTGCTCACTGACTCATTTTAAAGCTCTGTGCCTCAGGCAGAGATCAGAAATGTCTGCTCACATGGGGTTTTATCAAACAAGAAGTAACAACCATCTTGTAAATCCATATGAATGATCTTCTAAAATGCATTTGTCATCTGAAAAAAAGTAATTGTACAAAACCAACATTTTTTTTCTGAGAAAACTTGCCCTTGTAAACAAAATAATTTACTGTCTAATTCTGTCAGCCCAGAATAAAGAGAAAAAAAAAGAAACAATGGTTTTTCTTCCAGTTCTCATTGACACAAATTGAACAACATTTCAAACACCAGATGAAGAGTCATAGGTATCTTTTTACTAGGAAGAGTTCTTAAAAATCTAACATCTTTCTTTAAGGCATACAGACCTTTTCTCAGAAACGACACAGCTTTTGATCTAATATCCTCTTTCAACTGCCTGGTTTTAGTCAAGTATTGCAAAACATACACATTTGGAGCAAAATTGATCATATTCTGTTCACCACAGCCATGAGGCATCTTAATCAATGATGACAAACCATGGATAGAAGGCCCAAGTAAATCACCTGAAAGATAAAATTTAATCAAAATAAACTAAAGCTTATTGCAAATAAATGCATACCTCACACATAAAGGGTGGTATACTCTAAACTGGGAGAAAATATGATATATTGGGAATGTTTCTACTAAACACCACTAAGCAGGCAGAAAAGATACTTCATCTACTGATCAACTTTATGCCCACTGACCCAACTCCCTATAGACCTTTCCAAACACAGAGCAATTTCAAACAGCTACCATTAAAAAATAAACAAAACAAAACAAACAAACCAAAAAAACCCCACAACACCAAAAACCCAAAAGCAACCCAACAAAACCCCATAAAACTAAAATCTATTTAATCCAGGAAAATGTTTCAATAGTGGTATGTATTTGAAACTTCATTTATTTCTTCTCTCACCTGCAGTTATCAAAGCCCCAGTGTCACAGTAAACAACAGTTAGTCAGGTTACAGGTTTCATTCTGCAGACAGCATAACTACAACAGAATACCAGCAAACTTTGCAGGACCTTCTTGACTAAAATCCAATCTCTAACTCCGAAACTATCTTACAAACACCATATTAGCATAAATTAAATAAATTAAAGGAATTAAAACACTCCATCCATAAGGTCTCCCTATGTTTATCCTAATGCATGACAGTAAATTACTGTGACTTAATGCATCAACCTATTTATATTGCAGTTAAATAACAATTAATGCCATAATTAATTCCCTAATGATAGCAACAGAGTAAGATAATTCTTACCAACAGCAGTGACCTGCACTCTCTCACTGTCACTTACAACATCCGAAGGAAAAGTGAATTCCAAAGTTTTTGACACTGCTTGTCGTTTATTCCCAGTCAAATCCAAAAGGACTGTCTGAGAATATGTCTGTTCCAATCCTTCAGCCTATGAAGATAAAGACAGGGGGGCTGAGTATCCTTCTGTAGTTGATCCTGCCCTGAGCAGGAAGGTTGTACCACTCCCTTCCAACCTCAACCATTCTCTGATTCTATGATCTTGAGCATTTATTGTAGGATGAGATGTACAATTGTCTACCACCTTCCACTGAAATGGAGCCCAACACAAATCAGACATCCAAAGCTAGGCAAGTCTTATCCGTGTCTGGTTTACCAGAAAGCCTGGAGGCTAAAATTCCAGCACCAGTAGCAAAATACAGAAATGTTCATCTAAAATAGGCTTTGAATGAAAGCCAGGTGTATGGTAAAATCAATTGCACTTATCCAAACAGTTACCTGGTCTACTCTCCACAGGTTATTAAATTAGCTATAGCACCAGGGGTTCAGTGATACACAAATAGGTTTCATCTTGCTTTCAAGAAGCGTTGGACAAACTATCTGTAGTTGAATAGATCTATGTGTTCATTCCTGGAAGGGGATCTAAAGAATTTTAAAGGACAAATTATTTTAAAAGAAGTGTTTTCTACTTAAAGCCACCTGACCCCAAACCGACCACACAAAGCAAGAGGCAGACAAGTACACTGGGTTGCCTTTTTGCCGAACTATGTTGCCTGTTTTCGGGAACAATTTACATCAAGAACAAGCCAAGCTACAGGTTGTTTACCTTTACTAAAATTTTCTGGATGACAGCATCAGAAGCAACAGATGATATTGCTGTCACTTTGATAGGAATCTCTCCCAGCTGTTTTGGCTTGATTGGAAATTGAACAGTTTTCCCATCTTCACTTGGTACAGATATAGACTGTTGATTTGCTGTAGCATTTATTTCATTGGATGTTAGAATAATTTCAAAAGCATCATTCATATCCAGGATCACAGTAACCTGTAAATACAGTAATATTTGCAATACAAAGTGTTAATTTTGAAAAGCTGCTTTCATAATCTGCCACCTGTTTTGTGTGTAGACAAGTAGGTCTGCCCACTAAAGAAAATACTCCAGTTCTCACAAAGAAAGGCATGGTCTTCCTCAGTGATGAAAACCCTGCAGTATCAAGTAACATTCAAAGATAGAGATCGTTTTTTACCTCAGCTTCTTCTTTCAAATAATTAAAGATGTTCACTTCCAAAATGAACTGCTCTCCTCTGATGATGGAGTATGGAAGGTTCAGGAAAATGAAAAAAGGTTGAAAAACTTCTAGCTGCAAAACAAAATCAGTCATGAACCCCTACAACCTAGACTAGAGACTAGAAAGAAAATTACTACACAATTTGTCTTCTGATCACTTTTAAATTCATTGATAGAGTACGTTTAGTTGTACTCTACAGCTGACAAAACGCATTACTGCGGGGCTGAAGCAGAGGGCAAAGATGCTTCTGGTCGTAAGCACCTTTAGAAACACCATTCAGATGAGAGCTGCTGACAGCTTTGACAGGGCAGCCCCAACAGACGCAACTGAATTAGGACTAAGAGTCTATCATCTTGCAAGTTTGGAAGCTGTGAACTGTCCTGAACTCTCATTAAGGTAACTGAATTGCTTTGAGTACACAAGTAATGAATGATTAAGACTCTGTAAGTTGACCTATTTTCATGTCAATACAATAGTAACTAACTAACTCACCCAAATTCTGTAACTCAACACCACCTCACAGTGCTTTTTTTATTTAGTAAGATTAATCTTAACATAAGTTCTTTAGTTATACTTCTAAAAATATGTACTTTATTAATTAAAATAAAAACTGCAGAAATATACCAGCAAGCAGTTTCTTTTATCTGCGAACAGAGCATTTTGAAAGAAATCTTGACTCTAAGAAGTCAGTGTTAACGTCTCATCAAGCTGAATGGGATCAAAATTTCACTGTTTATGAACAGCTGTACAATAAGAATGGCTGGGACATAATATCCTTTATAAGCGAAATGTCAGTTAAAAATTATTTTAATCTGGTTTGCATTTAAAAAAATCTTCCAAGTATTTTGAGTTTCAGAAACAAAAATCCCTCAGCTTTTCTTTTCTAGCTAGCAAATATTCCAATGCTTTCTGTAAAAAAAAAAAATTTGTTTGCTAAAGCTCTCAGTGTCATAAACTTCTTTAGATATTAAACATTAGAGAAGTTCTGATGGAGACTTTTTTGGTTAGTTCATAGTAAAGGCTTTCCCTATGCACCTATTTTTTTTTGTCTTTTTACTTTAAATAAAAACTGAAGTCTTACACTCAGGGATATGCCAGTATATTACAATAAAATAAAACTGAGTAAAATTATTGACACTCTGTGTAGGAGAAGTCAAAAAAAAAAATTATGCAAAGCAGTACATGACATAAAGCACGCAGATGTCACTTACTTCCTTCCCCCATTACATTTTTCATGTCTTTCTTTTAATTGCCTCTCTGTATGGTACTGATTAACATGTTTCAGCCATATGGAACTCTAAAGCACAACCTAAATGTCCCAACAATAGTGAAGTACTGAGCAGTGCATGGGGGTGATTATAGCTAAATTATTATCTCAACATCTGTTCTACTTGCAGCCTTCTCACATTTGAGGATGAGAGGCCAAGTGTGTATTTCCACACAGTTTTAATCAGAAAACTATCCTTTTTTCTGTCCCATCTCTGCCAAGCCAACCAAAAGAAATAAGAATAAGGATTCCAGTCTCAAATGAGCCTTAGCCACAAAATCCAGACTGGGCTCCAAATTCTGCAGTGGGGTTCAGATCAGAGTGTTCAAAGCACAAGCTCTGTGTCTGGTATAGAAGCCAACTGTGAAATCTCGACCTAGATCTCAGTTTGGATCTCAAAAGTTGTTCTTCCCCAAGAATTTGAGGGCATGAGAACTTAAATGGATAAGCTGGCTGTCTACAAGCTATGCTTCCCCTAGTCCAGGAACCAAGATGGAAATCCACGGCCCACTGCTACAGTTTCAACCTTTCTAAACTTAGGTATGTGAGTGGAATTGTCTCTGATAGGAACATAGCTTCTCTAGGATCTTTACATAATGAATGGAAGGATTATTCTGTGTATATAAAACACTAGCTAAATGAGACTTCAAGCATTAATTCCTGTTTTAAACAGGCTAAACAATTCTCTTTAAGCAGCGGTTTCCTTGAATACAGAGTGATCCTAGGACAACTGAACTTGTACACTGGGATCTCAGGTTAGAGATCTAACCGGAGGAGTGCTGATTTTAGCTTAAACTGCTAAACTCCTCTAACACTTGGAAGCATGAAAAGAGCCTCAGGACACAGAAATTTGGGAGCAAGAAGAATCTCATCCCATGGCTAGCCCTCAGGGTCCACTCTGCTCCTCAAGCTAAGTCATCCAAAACTTAGCACCTATCACAGATCACAGAATGGTTCTGTTGCGAGAGACCTCTGGATAACATGTAGTCCAAGCCCCCTGCAAGTTTATCTAGATCAGGGGTACCTGTGTATTCCAGGACTGCTTTTGACAGATAAATTTAGTCTTAAATCAGCTCTCCTGTTCTCCCTCCCTGGGGTAAGTGTTAGCCGTAAGTGTTAGCAGAGCAGCAGACAAATGCCTCTCACATCCCAGCCACCTCTTCCCTGCCAGTCTGTGCAAACCTCACTGCATACATTATCAATTCATGGAATGCTCTCTGGGAAGAGCCAAGAAAACATGCAACACTGTTCCCAGATAGTCATTCTCCCTTTCTACATACAAAGATTTTGAAATGGGCACATCCAGGAAGTACTCTTCTCCAACAGAAATAGGCATCCAAATATCTGTGTAAAGTCTTAGATATGTGCATGAGCCGGAAGGGAAGGCAGATATAGTATCATACATGTCTTCAGTGATGATGTTTTCTTTACAGTTTGAATACACGCGGCCTCTCAGTCTCTTTATTAGTATAAGGAGGTGCTGCTGTTAGAACTAAATCAGAGTCCAGCAACAACCTGCAGTGTTACCAGCCTTAAAGGAGAACTCAAGTGAGATGGTACCTCCACCGGGGCAGTTGTCACTCCAAGCCCACCGTTTTCAGAGATCACAAAAGCACTGGCTACCCAGGATGTGATGGTATCAGGTACAATGGCATCCATTGTGGTTTCTGTGTCAGATCTGATGGCAGAAGGGGAGAGCAGACTTTCAAAACCATCCATTTACAGACATCAGTAAGTGGATACACACGTCTAAAATGCATGAAAAATTAAGTCCAAATCCTGGAAAGAAAAGCTGCTCATTATCCATTTTTCTTCTTCTAACCATTTAGAAATACTGTGATGGGATCAAAATTATTTTAAAAATTTAAATTATTTTAAATTACATGAATTGAAGGTAATTACACTGAATCACATTACATGTAATCCACTTTTACACATCCTTTTAAAACAATCCCAGATGATGGTTGCTTCCTGAACTTCTCAGCTGTAAAAGAATACAAGATTCATGCTTCACGATGCAGGTCATGTTTCACCATCATTTGACAGTTTGAACTACGCACTGAATTAGGTGCAGACAGCAATAATTTCCCTTTCTAGGCTAATCACCATCTTTTCATGTCCTGTAGAGAAAAACGCTAGGTGTCCCTATCTATTATGTCCCCATCTGTAAAAGCCAGAGTTTCTTTTGTCTCCAGGATTTTTATCTAGCTTATATTGAAACTCCTAGGATTTCAGTCAGCATAATCCTCTCTTGTGCAGTTGTACAACTCCTCATTTTTCCGATTTTCAGTCTCACTTGTGGCCTCTAGGTGGTAGCAGAATATAAATAATGCTACATTTTAAAGCAGTGTTCTTCAGCACTGGTGCAGAATGCTACTGAAACCTACAAAAAATAAAAAAACCTGCAAATGCAAATCAGTTTCCATTTGCTTCTAAATTATACCTCATTTCAGTGTCGATCCAAAGCCAAGTCTCTGGAAAATGTGTCCTCACATAGAGATTGCTGAAATCAGGAGGTCCATTTTTAGATACCGGCATATCATCACCGAAACCATCCTCTATAGGTATCATTCCACCATCTACAAAATAAAAAATACTGTCCTACCTACAAATATCTATATTTAGAAAACTCTAATAAATGCAATTAAGAAAATTCAAATTAATATACTGTTTGGACTAATCTATAGCTTTTTACATATGGTAAAACTACTGTGTGACACTAGGATCTTTTTTATTTTAAGAATAAAAAAGTTTCACACCAATTTCTACAGGGCCTCTGTGGAGTGCTTATGAAACAGAGGCCATGCAGTTTGGCTACACATGACAAACCACTAAAACATGTATCAGCTGGAACTGCATATGAAAACTCCACTCACCCTCAGGCTTTTAAGGGGTAATGTCACTGCAGTGAAAAAGGAAAATTTCTAAAATGCTGATGGTATGAATTTTGTATGTCTGGAACCTTTGAAATGGTAATAGTTTGTAAGGCTGGATGCAACCTATATGCAGCACCGTAAGAAGACATAATAGGGGCCCTATCCCATGGACCTCCTTCCCCACTCAGTAAACTAGATTTGACTACATTTGTTGTATTACTTACAAAGAAAATGTTCCTTATCCTCCTCAAGAACTGCATCAGTTGATACCCAAAGGCTGCATTTCTGGATAAAATTTATACAGTATATCTCAATACAGGACATTCAAGACATCAACAGTGCTTATCTATTTTCTTTTTCTCTTCTTTCTTTTTAAGTAAATAAAGTCATAAAGCAAGCATAGAACTAAAGCAAATAATATACAGGAACCATACAAAATGGAGGTGATATGAATCTGAGTATTTCCATAATGACTGAAAACTTTTCAAAGTGAAGACTGTATCAAGCATAAAGCAACCTGTATTTATGGAAGTATAAATATATTCCTTGGCATTCAGAGTATTACATATTGACTAAATTCACACTTCAAAACTCATATAAGCCATGAAAACAGTACATTGTCTATAGTTACAAAAGTTAGAAAGTTCACTTTTTTCTGGCAAGTGATGTGCAAATCACTAAGCAGTAGAAAAACCAACAGCCTAGAATTATGAAAAAATAAAGTACCTGAAATACACCAGAAGAACCTCTGACCAGGGGGAAATACTGCACTGTGCTGTATAAATTGAGCTCATGGAGGACCTAAGAAAAAAATAAAAAATCATCCGAAGACTGAATGCCAACTACAGTTTTAAGAACTTTCACTGTTGCTAATTCATACAGCTGTACCACAAGCTGTAGCTTGCTTAGCTCTCATGCCAAAGAGAAGAGTCTGTGACAGGATGAAGGGGGTTAGGTTGCAGTGGTTTTACGATTAATGGAAGGGTGACCAAGACCATCTGTAAGCCTAGAACAGAGCCTACAGCCCATCGATATTTTATGGCACTTAGGCTACGTACTTCGAGCACTTTAGGAATAATATATATTGCAAGCTCTTTCAAACTGTAGATGCAGTAGAGCTTCTGCAAGTAAAGGTAATTTAAAAGTATGAATAATTATTCTGCCCTCCCAAGAATAAAAATTCTTCATTTTATATTACTAAATTTAAATAACACAAAACACAAATCATTAGGGGTTTTTTTTCCTAATTTCTTTGTCTTTTCTGAATGAAGAAACTGCCAAGTCTTAACAGTTTATCAAATGAAAAACAATGAAGTATTGACTGGAATCCAAAATGCTGTGTTTATTACCTTTTAAGCCTTACAGTCATTGCTGCTCATATTACTTGCAAAAGTAAAAAACATTTGCGTAATTACAGCCTAAAAATCATGCTCAAAGAACATTACCTGTTCAGCATATAATCTGTAACATTTCCACAAACATACATATTTCATACACACAATAATGAAAACCTTTTTTCCCATATACTTACAGATTCTTCTGTTATGTCACTACCTTCTCCCAGAAGCTTTGCACTTCTATCAACAACTGAAAGTCCAATTACTGATCCTGGCTCTGTTGTACTGATTTTAAGGGAGACTTTCTCAGATGGCTTGACCTTATCTTTGCTCCAAGAGATTTTAATCTAGAAAAAAGTGAAACACAGCACTGATTTAAATTCTACAGTGATAATTACAGCTGTTATCAACTCTCAGAAAGTAGTTTTTTTACATTATTTGGCTATAATTAAGACCCTGGATTTGCTTTTCCTATAACATTTGGGACACTGGGGACCTCTGAGAGTCTTTTTCCTAGGACTTTTGGTAACTTGGATAAATCGTGAGGCAAATGGAGACATTTTTCGTGCAGCAGGACAAACAGGCTCCCTACTGATGTCTGGTTATAAGTGTTAAAGTCTACAGAGGAGAGAAAGAATTTGAACTCATCCAGGCTTTGGATGGTGCCACCTATAAAAAATTATAGTGAGGCTTTTATTTGCACAAAGGACCAAATCTCATCCTAGTAAATAAGCTTGAAAAATCAATTCATTGATGCACTAGGCGTTTTCCCACTCTTATTCAAACTTTTTTGAGTTAAAGCATTGACAGTCCCAAGAAACACAAACACTGGTCACAATGTGACCACTGACTGGCTAGAACAAAGTCTTCATAAACATTTACAATTCTGCCCTTAGAGCACTCACGATACCTTGTCACTATATTAGCCAGAGGAATCTTTGGCTCAGTAATTGACCAAACTATTAAAAATACGAGGAGATGCTGTGCATCTGTTTATGTGGAAAACACAGCACCAGTAGAAACGACTTGCAAATATGCAAAAACTGGACCCTAACTGCACTGGTATTATCAAAAGTCTTTCCAAAGACTTGCACAAACCTCAGATTAGATCCTCAATGAAAAAAGTTTTTACAGTTACAATCCTATGATCTAAAATACTGTTTGCCACACAACACCCAGACAAAAACATGGTCTCAGACACAAGTTCAATACAATTACCTTGTCATCCAAAGCAGGCTGGATAGGGACAGTGAGAGCATCATTTACAACAACTCCAAGCTCATCTACATAGAATACAAGTATAGATATCAAAGGAGCCCAGGAATTTTCTGCTGTTAAAGAGAATGTTTCTGTAGCCTTTGTGCCAAAAGCCATAATTTGTTCCTTAGATAATACCTGAAGGAGAAAAAAATGTAACACTCAAACTGTTGGTATCCTCAATATGTCATAAGCTCAACAATTCTTTCTACAAGTAGCTGCTGGAGACACATAGCTGTGATTCACTGGGTTTTTTTACTAAGTGGTAGACCAGTTCTGTGAAAATGGGCACGGTAGGTAATGTAATATTTAAATAACAGATTTCTTTTAATAATAATAATTCTTTTTCTGTGTTTTAATTCCTGTATCACTACGGACAAGTAAAGAACTACAACAAGTGTACACATATGCTATGAGAACATAGAAATACAACAGTAATAGGGTTGGCTCATGTGGGTCATCTGTAACAGCATTTGAGTTTGGATCAGACATATAGTTTTAAAAGCAAACCTCCAAAACATCCTACTTAGAACACTTTGGTTTGCCTCATGGAGAGTGTGAACTGGGGTCTAGTAATCGCTCCAGTTAAAAGCAGGCATTCATTTTAACAGATCAGATTAGAGCTAGTATGAAGCTACCTCAAAATACCTGGATTTCAGATCCACAGCAACAATTTTTTCACTCTAAATTTGTTCCTACATAGACTTACTAATAAAGACGGAGAGATGAAAGGCAGTTCCTTGCCTTTGGTTGCATTGACCTGATTTATATTAAACCTTCTAGAGAGTGTTTCTATTCTAGAAAATACATAAGAATGCCCAAATTTTACATGTATTTGTATATAGGTTTTCCTAATTCAGTTTACTGTTAAAGTCTGTGAAAGAAAAAGAATATAGCTAACATGGTCACTAAGATGCAGACTGTGAACAAGATAGGCACATGTTAAAGACAGGATAGGAAACTTATGATGGTATATATAATAAATCTTTCCATTCAGATACTGGAAGATACAGTAGAGCAGCTGAGCAATTAAACAGGCCACTACCCAAGACATTTATTTTAAAATGCTTCCTGTGAATTTCCCTTGTTAACAATGCCACTCTGTCCACTCAACCATCTGTTTCCTCAGCAGGCAGCTCTTCTCACCCTGTACCCACAGGCTCAGCCTGACAGCCCCAAATCTGCATACGGGCTCCACCAGGCCCCTGCTTCCACCTGCATCTGCAGGATCTGCTGACAAAGCCACAGTTTGGGCTGCTCCTGGGACATTGTAGTCCCTTCTCCCACTGCAGGTGCTCTGCACAGTCAGAAACAGTATTGTTCTCACAGTTGTGCCTTATCTCACATCTGCAAGCAGAAATAACCCAACACCCAGATCAGAGAAGCACTTTTTCCAGAAGCACCTCCTTACAGTGCCAGGGGCATTCCTCCTAGGTAGAAAAATAGAGCTCTCTTTCATAAAGTACCATCCTAGTGGAAAGGAAGTTTTTTGAGCCTCCTCTTTCACAAAGGACAATTAAAAAATGCTGAATCTCTCTAATGTTTAATCACATTCCACTCACTGGAGTATTTCTCAAGTTGGTAAAAGTCACCTTGGATTGTCCCCATATGTAAAACCAGTAACTTACCAGATAGTGGTACTCTCTAACTGGCTTGTTGCTTGCAATACTCAGCTCAAAAGGCTTCCCAGCCTAGGAAAAGCACATGATTCATATGGATGAGTATGGAAAACCAATGAGTAACTTCGTTTTTATCATGGCAAGTTTTGTCTCAGACTGTACCTTTATATCCTGGCTCTTTGTTTTAACCTGGAGATAAGTCTGACTGGGGGAACTGAACACATCATAAACACCTATGTCAGTCTTACTGCTGAGGAACTCTGCCTGTGAGACAGTGCAAAAAAAAAACTCTTAACAAAACAGCAAAATCCGTGGTGTTCATGTATGTTGTACTGTTTACAAGAGCACGGCACCCATAGTAAAAGACCACTTTATGCTTGCTTTGGGTGTCTGGGTTTTTCTCTTTTGATATCTTAGTTCCCATTTGACAAGATCCATCAGTCTCTTTCCAGCTGTAACATATATAAAATATGAAGTAACAAAAATAACAATAGGTGACATGTCAGCTATTGCAGATACCAGGACAGCATATCACTGATCCTGGCTCACGCAATTTAGTGTGGCAACACTCCAAAGCATCATGTTACAAAGCATTACCTGAACTCTCAGAGTTTTTGTATCAGACAGGATTGGAAACTCAACATCAATTACTCCATTTTCTGGGACTGTGTAGTTCAGGACATGGACTGTCAGATTTCTCTCCTCTGTTGCCTCATTTTCCAGATGAGAAAGTGAAGAGTGATGGAAAAGCAGGTCTGACTGTTGAGCAGTGATTGTTACAAGATTCTGCCTCTCATCAGCTGTCAGCTGGTTGCTATCAGAACGTGACACCTTTAGCTAAACAAAAAGAAAGAAAACACTTATCAAACCCATCGAAAAAGGGTAAAGCTAAAATGCACAACACATAGCATATAACAATATATTTGCACTCACATCATATCAAGAAAAATAAGGTATCCTCAGACTTCTCACACATCAATAGCTTTATTTTTGCTCCCTATAAACACTGCAAGTAGGCAAGTCAGGCAAGAACAAAATTATTCATAACCCCAGGGAATAAAAAAAGAGTAAGATGGAACTGAAAGGAGACGTGACGCACTTCAGCTCTCCCAATTACTCTTGTAGTTCAAAATGTTTGTGTCTCAGGTAAATTATACATATCCCACCTACAGTCTGAATACATAACTTTATCACCACCACAAGAAAGGGCAACCTAACATTTACATCATGTGGGAAAAGGAGTCAGATGAGCAGAGCTGGTGCTGAGTCAGATGTGTTTATGAATTCATCAAATGAGTTGAAGACTGAAACCAGGCCGAAAATCAACAGTGTGCAACCTCTTCATCATATATCAATCAGTACTGCAACTTACAACCTTTATGCCCACATTCAAGCAGATTTTCATCCAATAAAATCATTCTTATTCTGAACTATACACCACCAAAAAAATCAACTTTTACATTTAAAGGCACTGATGTTTCCCTTTTCAGTCCATAGATGTCACTGCACTACCTCTCCTCCTCAGCCATGATTTTCCTATTCTCTCTCTGAAGACCATATGCAGGTCTCCACTTATCAGTAACAGCAGCAGCTGCTCATTCACACTTCTTTGGGAGCATAACTGATACTTTCCTGTCTGCCAGCTGCAAGAATTGCCAGATGCCTCAGCTGTCTCTCACTCAAGTAATCTTTGGAAGAGGAGAAAAAAACAGGTGGATTCAAACTGGGATACTGTCAAGGAAAATGAAAAGCACAAAACCCAAAAGCCCAAATGATCAGGTGAGCATAAAGCTACACCTTGAGCCTACTCTTGAATCTACTCTGGAAGAGTATATTCAGCCTAAATCACTGCTATTTAGGTCTCACTTCTATACAGTAAAAGCTCAAGAATTGTAAAATGGATTTTCAAGCAAAATGCAGTGATACAATCTGCAACCTCTGCAAAATGTACAAATATTGAATGCAGATGAGGGACAGAATGAAGAACACGAAATACTTCTATGAGTGGACTGCAGCTGGCATGAAAAGGGACAGGAGGCAGAAAGAACACCTTCACTTGAGAGCAATGTGGTTCGACGAGTTTTAACTGAATTATGTAAAAGCTGCTGAAGTAGATAAATGCACTATATAAAGTATATATTTGTGTGTCTCTGTGTGTATATATAAACATACACAGAGTTAGACATAAAAAGGTTTGGAACACAATAACTAATCTGCTGTTTCAAAGCACAGTCACCTAATGGAAAAGAACCAGCTAGGGAAGATTTCTCTTCCATGAGAATGCTGAGAAACTATACTCACATATATCCTGCCAAGACTACAGCATTCCTTGCCACTTTACCCTTTTCTAGAGCAAATGCCTCCAAATTTACTATTTGCTGATATGTATTGTGAAAAAAAGAAGGAATTTGAAAACCAATCTGTAAATTACACTTAAAAATCCAAGGCAAACCTTGCCATATAAGCATAGAGGAGAAGTCACATTTTCTTATCCACAGATGATAATCGAGATGATAAACAAGAGAACTTACAGTAGCTATGAAGTTCAGAGAAGGCTTTATAACTCTGGAGTAGTCTAGAAATTCAATAAAATAGTCACTTTGCTTTGGAAATATGATGGTACTTGAATTTTGGGAGATTCCTGTAGAATAATTGTATGTGTTTAGATAACATGCATTTAACACATATATTACTTTAGCAGCAATACAATTTATTCCCCGAGTTTGAAATAATTCTATCCTATGTTTCCCCATTTCCACTCCTACCATTCTTCATCCTTCTAGCTGAACATCAGTACAAAGGTGGTATATGTTCTGGTACTGCCTGCTAGAACTATAAGGCTATGTCAGAATGACACAAGGAAGGAACTTACTAAATCCCAAATCAGCCAGCTGCACCTTGCCAGAGTTTCTACAGAAAGTCTGTAATGAAATCTAGTTTCAGGGACAGGCAGAAATTTTGTATACGGTTTTTTTTTTTCTAATGTGCAAGGTGCAGTGGAACATGAACTCACAAAAGCCCCTCAGTTTGCAAATCAGTCCATCTAGAAGGGGTTAGACTGTGGACAACATAGGACCAGGGAACTCTTTCTACTAATGTGGCTTACAAATACCCAAAGTCAGGCAAGTTTGTGATTAAACCTAAATTTGTAAAATTCAGGCTAATGCTAGCAATTCTTTATGCCTGCTCTTCTCATCAAAAAGGATCAGTTACTGACTTTAAGCTCTCATCAGAACGTATTTCTTGGCTATTTAATCAATCATTTAGCATAGAACTCTATTCAACTGAGTTAACAGCTGGTTAAACTATTTAATTTCTAGGCAAGCAATGCTCAGATAATATATCTGCATGTGGATGGTTTGTGCTGACATCAGTACGTGATACTTTTCTAGTGCTCCAAGCTCTTCCACACAGCAGTAAGGCCTTCCAGCCCCACCTACTCTGGATTTCCCTCAGCAGACCTCACACAGCCACATACCTGTGAGTGACTCAGTCACCACTGCGATCATTTCTATCGGCTCTATGTAATCGCTGTCACCTTGGTGCCACGACTGCTCAGCATTCAAGTTTTGCAACATAAGCTTGTTACAGGTTACATTCACAGATCCATTTATCTGCAATGTTGGAAAAAATAATTGTTGAGCCAGAAAAGCCAAGGGGCACCCTTCTGTCTACAATAGCTTATTTCTGGTTAAGCCCTGTAGCTCTCTCCATATACAAATTTTGGAGTGTCAACACCAGAAAACTATGAATGCTGACCCTTTATTTTTTTGCTGTCAGCAACCATTTTTATTGAATCCAGTAGAAGTTCACTACTTCTTTAGAGGCAACAATACTTTATGGAAAAAGTTAATTTTTTTTTCCTAATTTCTAGAATTATCCATTTCTACATGGCTAGTGCCATGGTACCTAAGCTTTAGAGAAAAATTCAACGAACAAGTTCCTGCCTGAGAAGAGGGGTACACCCTATTCAGCATCTGAGCTCAGAGTTTCTGTAGACTAAGTGCTGCTGAAGGCACGGAAGTCAGACAACGGCTAAAGTCAGCAAACAGAAAATTACAGTTATCTCATGTAGCAAAACTTTAACCTTTTTTAAACACAGTCCACATCTCAAAAGTAAAATGTCTGACTTTTCAAAAAGAATGCAATTAATCTATCACCTCTTTTAAGTGCTCAGATTGAAACTGTATGTCGTTTTAAATTTCACACTTCAGGTTACAATTACTGCAGCAGCTCAAATGTAATTGCTGGCAATTAGTAGGCAAAATGCTTTGGTTTCTACCATGCTAGAGCTCCACCTAGACACTTGGGAGTGTTCTCCTCTGGCCTTGTGACACAGAGCTCAGTGTGCGGCGGCACACGGCCAGGGAGCAATCCTTAGTATGAGTCCTCCAGCACCTATGTGGCTCCTGGAAAATTTTTTTACCAGGGTCAACTGGTACTCTCCAAAATAACTTCTAGGCACAGGCAAAGGGAGCACAGGTGCCAAGAATCATTCTCAACAAGCAGTCTGAATGTACATGCTTTAGGCTGGAAATTAAAGAGAGTTTAACACTCTCCATGCAAGTCACTCCACAGACCATGCCAGCTGAACTTGGCACTCAGGAATGGTCCCAGGTGTCACTTAAACCACAACAGGACATACACTTAAACAAACTGCTAAGAGATGACTCACCTCCATTGTTGTTGTTATATTTCTCTTGTTTGTCCAGTAAGAGACAGAAAGGCAAGTGACTGTTACAGTTCCCTTTACTGGCTTTCCATACGTGTACCTGAAACACAACAGGCAAAGTCAAACAACACTGCACCACCCTCCAGGGCCTGGGCTCCTGAAGAGCTCTCAAGGCAAAAGATCCTACTAAAATACTAATCTCTGGCCTCAAAAAATGGCTAGAACACATTTTTCCTTTGAAACATGGAGTTTGCAACACTGAGACCAGTTTATCAACACTAAAGATGGAAGCCCAAAACCTGGAGAAGATACACAGTGCTTCTCTTTCCTGCACACAAGCTGTACAAACCTATTAAAATTATTATAGGCTGTACAATGTACAAAAGTTAACTATCCTAAGCTAAAAGCTGGAAGCAAGTTATTGAATAGAACACTGATGTAGCATCGTAACTAATATGCAGTAGAGTTAAAATGGGATGTGGGAAGTGTAAGTATTTTGTTTACCAGATACTGCTAACACGAAATGAGATATTTCCAGATATTTGTTAATAATTATTACTAATTATTTAGTAGTCACAGTCTCAAGAAATTATTGCAAACAATGTCCAGCTGGGGCAAATCTGAAAACTGTAACTTACTCCCTTCTTAGGATGACAGTAGCAACCTGCAGTCACTGAGCAGCAATGAAATAAAAATTTTATATAAATGTTTCCAAGTCATACTTAAGAGAAACCATGACATTTTCACATTGCAACAGAGAAGTGAGGGCAGAGAGGAATGACATAGGGACAGACAGGACACCTAAAATCATTCCAGTCCTCAGCAGTAATATATGCAGGTGTGATAACTTTAAAGTACTTTAAATCATTATGCAGCCACTTAAGTAATATCAAAGCTGAAAAGCAGACAGAAAGAAAAATCAAACAGCATAGTTACAGGAATAACTCTGATAACACTGTATTGTATTTGAACTCAGTCTTTCTAATCAGACCTAATTATAGTCATAAGTTTCCATTAACCTTGAAATGATACTGCCATTGGGCGGCATCCCTGTACTTAACTTAATCTAGTAATACTCCAGAGAAGAAAAAGGGTTTTATGACATCTACAAGTGTAAGGAGAGTAAAAACTCTTGGTATAAATAAGCGTTATGTCTATAAAAACAGTCACCAGGAATGAAGTCATTCTCTATGAATAATTACGATGAATCAGGAAAACTTTGTCACTGCTGGGATTCAATCTCAGGTGATTCACTGCTGTCTAAGTATGAATTTATTGCAGCAGCCAGGTACACTTTCAAATACTTTATGAGTATACCAAATGAAAGAGTCAAGTATCCTGTGGAAGGATCCTGTGGAACAACTTAAGAAACCAAATATTACCTGGCATATAGTGGATTCCAAAAGCAAAGCAGAATGGGGGAAAAAAAAGGCAAGGGAAACGGTTTTTTAAAATTCCCCCTTAGGAGATTCACAGAATCATAGAATGGTTTGAGATGAAAGGGATCTTAAAGGTCCTTGCCGTGGACAGGGATGCCACCCATTAGATCAGGTTGCTCAGGGCCCCATCCAACCTAGCCTTGATAGTTTATAATATCAGGTTGCATGGATTCTACAAAACAAAGTGTTTTCTAAAAGTTCAAACATTTAATTTAAATAGCTTGCTACACAATCATTTCTGCATTTCACTTATAAATGGGGTGCTTCTTCAGAAGGTATGTATTTTTAGGCATTAGATAACCCACAAAAGACCCTTTATGTTGGTCTTGGATAGATATATCAAGTAGGTCTACCTGACTCTCATCTTCAAAAATAAAACTAATTTCTCTTTGAGATTAATGCATGGTAAATTTTTGTGTAGATATTTGCTCAGCTGAAAAATAAAATATTGTTTACACAAGAGTCTACACTGAAGCCTCTTCTGAATTTCTCAAGAGCTTTTAATTCTTTACCCATTTACAGGTACAGGTATTTTGATAGGAGAAACCCATACTCAAAATCCACAATGTTGATTTATTAGAACAAGAAGGATGTTCACAGAAGTTTGCCTAATCTTCCAAGTAGTCTAATAAAATATAGCTACTCTACCTACAGACCTGAATGTGGTAAATTAGAAAGTACCATAAAAGAACTATAAGAACAAGCAAAAAGTATCAAAATACATATTACAAGCAAAAAACTTAAGATTTTCAAATAAGGTAGCTGAAAATGTATAGCTATACTCAAGAAGTGCTTACCAGACCAAAAGAACTTACTAGAAATCTGAAGATCTACTGAACCTTGTTACAACAAAATCCAGTTGGATTTTGTTGGATACTAACCAACTAATTCTGAATAGATGGGGCTCTGTTAGCATTCTAAATAGAAGTTTTACTTTGACACTTAGAGACCCGCAGTAAGTTTCTTAAGAGTGAGGGTGACAACAGTATCAGTGATTTACTTACCTTGCAGAGACAACACCAGTTACATCTTCATCTCTCAAAGAGTAGTATAAGGGTGTTGTTATCATGACATCAAATTTTGGTAAAACTAAAAAAAAAATTACAGAAAGGATTAAATTCACAGAAGGATTTTTTTTTAAGTAATAAGGGTAGAACATGTAATTTGATAAAGACTTCTAGTTTCCTAAGTTTCCTAATATAAGGTAAGATGCGTTTTTAACCCAATCCCCAGACTACGACTTTTTGTTGAAAGGAGAACAAAGCATCATAAAAGCAGCCTGCACATAAGCTTGTAAGTCTGAAATATAAAACATTTAGCTTATTCAGCTTTGACAGAATCATCAGCAAGCTTCAAAACCACATACTATACAGATATTCTGAGATCATTAAAACTACCAGAGATAAACAGGGCAGCTGATAAGAAGGTATTTTTTGTCAGTCTCAGAGAAGCCAAAGATTTGGAAATTAAAAGTTTTTGTGAGTATTTAAAATGTTCATGCCAGCCAAGGGAAGCTAGTATAAATTAATGGAGGATCACTACTGATTCTGATCACTACTAAATGCCCTTAAATAACACTTACCATATTCCATCACTTTAAATCTTTGATAATGAACTTGACCCTATTGAAAAAAATTCATATGAGAAAATACATACAATTGTGGTTAAATTAGTAAATTTAACATACCTTCTTGGCCAAATCCCACCCATATTCAAGTTAAACTACAATTTCTCACATGGTGTGATTTTAAATCATGTCTCAATCACTATCAGCTCCTGTAGAGACCAGTAGTATACATTTGCAAAACAGAAGGACGCAGAAGCTCATGTGAAGCAGTGTAAGTGTATCTAATGAACAGCTTGCGCAGCTTCCAGTCTGCAGACATCTACATATGCCTGGTTTCTGTATTTAAAAAAACTGAATACCTGAGCTAGCTAGCATAAAACCACCTAGCATAAGTAGTCACAGTCATCATGATAAACCGACTGACATACCAGCAGTACCTTTGTTAGTGTATCTTAAATTAACTTCTACAAACAAGAGGCTACTACAGTGTCTATCTAGTGGACTAGACTACTTCAAAAGCACATATAATCTTATGATTCTACATTTACTCAAAAGGGGGCTGCAAACAGTCATACTTACTTCAGCAGATACTCCTGTGTTGTATCTTCTTGTCTCAGCTATTTATTACTTAAAATCAAGGAAAGAAATAAAAAACCCTATAGAATGTGCTGTTACTTGTGTTCTATTTTCCTATTTTTCTAATTTTTTCACTTATTTCCTGATTTTCTTGAAGAGGGAAAAGAAGAATGAATATGGATAACCAATTGTCAGGGTACATCAAGATGTATCAGATAGGAATGACTGTTTGTGGCAAGAGAAGATAAACTGAGAACTCCTGTGGTAAAAAACCCTAGGATCAGGACCTAAGCTAGAAACAACTATAAACTTTGGTTACCTGATCAACAACTTTGCAAGTTAAGCATCACAGACCAAGCCCTTTATACATCTATATTTACACACTTCCTAGCAAAATACTCCTGTCAAAGTAAAAATCAGACTGCTGCCAATTTCATTATTAAGTCACTGATCACCAAAATGACTGCCATATTTACATTCCTAGGTTTGAAAATATACATGCAGAACCAGCTATTTTCACAACATTTGTGTAAATCATAATATGTGCAACACAAAATGCTACAGCGTTGACATGCATATATCAGCCCACAGTCAGATTACTATCAGGTAACCTCAGGAACATGTATCTTAGGAAAATGACCTGTAGTGAATTCATCTCACATCTTGCTCTCTGTACAGCTTTTATTTCCAGTATTAAGTATATATGTGACCCTTGCCATAAAGCAAACCCTGAACAAAATGTTACCCCAGATAGCATGGTAGAAAAGCATCTCCCTTGAAAATAAAATTTTGTTTCACATTATCTTAGAAGTAAAAAAACCCCAACAAAACCTACAATTAAAAACTAAGAACTGTTAAGTAGTAGAAAACAAGAGATTACAGTGAGACTAGCACTCCTGGCTGCATCTTCTCTAAAATGACAAGCTTTGTGACAGAAATGAAGCCATGCTTCATGGTTCAGGGAAAGGCAAAGACCCTACTTGGTCATCTTGATGATTTGAATACCAAGCCAGATCTCCCACTAACACACTTTTCAGCCAAGCTGGTCTGAAGTAGGACAAGTAACAGCACTTCAACCACTCTATCATTTTAATTCATTGGGGCAAGGCTGTCTCTCTGGCAAACATTGTTCAAATATACTGAAATGGAAGTTGTTAAACCAGTTTCCAGGAACAGTGGCTTTTCAGACAAGCAGTCAGTTAGTTATATATGCACAACCCCAGAGAGATTTTTAGGAGTTTTCTTTAAGATAGGAAAACAACACCATGCCTATTCCATTTTTTTTCCAGAGCTGCTTTATTCTAGTACAGGTTTTGTCTTCCATGCCTTCTCCTGCTTCTTAAGTACACTCGCCCTTCTAGACTAACATTTTGCCCTAAATCATCATTTCTTAAACTGCAGAACACCTATTGCATTCTGTGTCCATCGCCCACAGTAAGAAAAAAGTGCCAAAAAAGAGATCCACAGAAGCGTTCTGGGATGATAAGGATGAGCTTTTCTGCAGGAGAGCCTTAGACGCTGTGGATCCTGACATCCAAGAATCCCTAACAACTACAGTCTAGATTCTGCTCTGCTGTGATGAACCGCCCTGCTTTAATTCATTAAGTCTGATCCAACAAAAGTGAGGTCACAGGAATTGTTCCCCACAGATTTCTCTTCTTTGGCAATTGAAAGTCCCTGGAATGAATCGGATCTGGGTCCACTTTCTTATTTCTTTCTGACATTGACACGCATCGCTGTTAGAGCATGGGGAAAGACTCTGGGTGTGGTCCAGGGTTTTGCCCTGGAAAAGCGCAGTGCTGGCACCGGCTGCATTCCTGGGGCTACCTCATTGTCTCACAGGCCCTGTCAGGAGCACTCTTCCGCCTTAGCTTTGCAGCTAAATAAAACAGATTTTTGTCTACACAGGACTAACAGAAGCACTTCATGATCACTTCCATGCTTTGTTTTTGCATGCAGGAAACAAACTCCAAAATTAAATTCTGTTCAAACTCAATAGCACAGTCTCCAGAAACTAAACAGAGTCCCACCAGTGTCACCACTATTTACACTAGCAGATCCTGACTGAATATCTGTGCACATTTGCAAACTACTGAATAGTCAGCCAATGCCAAAAGTTTTATGTACAGTCTGATTTTGAAGAAGTGTGACACATTTTTAAGCAATTATATATACAACATTAAACTTAATGCATCAAATGTGAAATCCATAACTGACCTAGCAGTAAAACATGACAGAATTCACTGTGGATACACTGCAATATATATTAAACCTCAAAAGCTAAAAACTTCAATATGTAAAGTATATAAACATTCCCCGTTGATTCTGAAAGTTGCTTTATAGCTGAAGCTTTAAAAAAAAAAAAGTAATACTCTTAAAAATATTTTGGAAAGCCCTTGTTGCACCTGAACCATTACTACTCTTCAATATTTGATAATAAATTTATACATAACAACTTCCATAAAATAGATTACAAAATGCTGTTTAACTAGAAACAACTTCTGGTTGGAGGTGTATGCTACTAAAACTCAGCAACTAGAAGTCTTTCGGCAACAGGAAATATAAGATATCCAACTAAAATACAAGGTAGAGACTTGGAAACCAGACTTTAATTACTCTGTCTTGAGTTTTCCTGGAACAGCTGTACTTACACCTGAACTTTTATTAAAAAATACTACAGGATGTTTAACAGCAGCAAGCAGCCAAAACCTGATTTAAAACAGGATTCAGAGGCAGCACTTCCAAAAATCAAAACTCAGTACACTTGAAAACTGATCTGTAATCACAAGAAGGGAAATTTTATTTCATCATTTAACAACTCTTTAAAGACAAGAGGGAAATCTGAGAAAGAAAGCCTGGCTAT
The DNA here is from genome assembly GCF_000691975.1 of Corvus brachyrhynchos. Classification (NCBI taxonomy): domain Eukaryota; kingdom Metazoa; phylum Chordata; class Aves; order Passeriformes; family Corvidae; genus Corvus; species Corvus brachyrhynchos. Next base: position 782,650 of record NW_008237423.1, read on the forward strand.
TTAAGTAGAAAGTTCAGGTCATGGCATCAGGATAGCTAAGTCATGCAGAGATCAGTCTGGGTTTGCCATATGAAGATGTTCCTAAAGCCTGAACAGATCCATAAGCTGTGCTGGATACCAAGCAGAGCCAGAGCTGGCAGTACTAGTTAAGGATAGGTAGACATACCTATTAAAAATCCCAGTCATACACTAAGTCTTCCTTAGCAGTAAATCTAAGTTGTCAGTGACCTCTGTTACCACGAAGAGATTGGTGAATCTATGCAATTTTATATGTGACACAATAAAACCTGTACGTCCCCTTGAAAAACAGAACTGCTGCAGAAGAGAAAGGAATATCCAGGTAACAGCTAGGAATATCCACCAGGAGTCATCTACTCACTCACTAGCTTTCACTGAACACCAACTAAATCTCCACTGTATCACCAACATAGAGACACCTACACAGCTTAATGTTCAAACTGAATCCCATCCCATATGATCTTGTATTTCACTGCATAAACTCCCTTGCAATCAAGAGAATAAAGTAGAGTTTCCCATTAGAAAAGTTATTTTCTTTTATTCTGAAAAGTGTCTTGCAGGTCTCATTAATCCAATGGCTGACACAGTATCAGAAAAATAGGTCTGTGAGACAATACACTAGGCAGCCTTAATGTAATAGTGTGAATATTGCAATAGTCATTTAACGTATCTTGCATATGATATCCTTATCCAATGAAGATGCTGTGTAGGCACATGCTATAGAAATAATGCATAATGCTTTGTCATTATATTCAACATGGAATTTGACAATTAAAGCGGAGCAGGTGTAAACAAAAAAGGGCCTGAAAGTAAACATAAGTATTTCTGTGCGGGACTTGGGGTTGCTGTTCCATTCCCAGAGGATAAGCACTGTAAAATAGCCACGTTTGTCTGGACACCAAGGTCTAAAACTTTTTTAGAATAAAATATACTCTTCTTTTTGTCCTCTATTTTGATTTTAAAGAGTTTAAATGTCAAAAGGAACCATTTAGCCTGATCTCCTTTTATCCCAGGTTTGGTTCCTTCGTATTCAGCTACTCCAGAAATCTGCACTGTTAGAATGCATCTCCCAAAAAGGCAATCATGAAGCGTTAGAGAACACCTAGAGAACTGCATCAACCACAGTAGCCAGGAGTGACCCTGTGTCTTGAGCTGACACCTAAGGCCTTTTTAGCTATCAGTTCTCGATGGAGAGTACTGTGAATTTGTCCAGGCACTTTTTGATCCCACCTGAATTTTCAGTATTCACAATAACTGCTAGTGCTGTGTTCTGCAGTTCAGTTATGATGTTTTAGTCATTTTGAAATCACTCTTTACCTCCTTTACCTGATGCCCTTTAGCTCTGTGTTGAAATAGACAGGAACAAAACGTTCCCTATTTACTTTCTCCTTGTTACTCGTGACTGGAGAAACATTCCCACTCTGACATATATTTTCCAGGATCATTAACCTTCTGTAGCATAGCTAAAATTTAGAATACCATCAACTACAGTCTATTAAGGTTCCCTTCACTTGTCTCACAGCTGTTTCATTAGCACAGATGAATTTACAAGGCATTTTTCTTTCAACTCTCCAATTTGTTTTTCTTTTTGGTTTTGTTTCAGGAGGGAGTGGCACTCATTCAGATACTGAAAACAGCTGCCACTGTTCCTTCATCAATTATCTCCTAATTTCACCATTACTCAAGCCTTTGCAGAAAGCCCAAGCAGCATATCCCACTTTTTTGCTTGGCAAGTGAGCTGTTGAAGGAGCCCACCACTGTCACCAACCTTTGTTTCCCTGTCTGAGCCACACTTCCCCAACTTCTGAAAAGCACCTACAATAGCTGTGAGTGGGGATGGCTTGACAGCTGGATCAGTGAACTGGTCTGATCTAGGCAAAGAAAAACACAGATGCTTTTCAATTTGGGTCACTTCCCCACTGCACTTTAGATCTCAGCCTGATGGCAGCTGCTTCAGCGTGACTGAGAGGCTGCTGAACAGCAGTCAGGGGATGGGAAGGAGTGGCAGAGCACAGGGAGGAGCGCAGGAACAACTTAATACATTTTTCCCATCACAGACAACAGCAACAACTCCACACCCACATGACAACGTATTTGAAAAATCCAGTTCTGACACTCACTTGAGCACCACCCTCACAAACCTAAGCCTACAGAAATCTATCAAACACATAACCGGTACTGTTAAATATTACTCCCAAGTAATACATGATCACATGAGTTTTTCTCCTTTCTACCCATCATCTCCCTCATTATGTAACATTAAGCAGTCCTGTTTATACTTGCTAAATGTCTCTGAACAGCCACTGCAAGCCAAATAGGAAATGCAGTTCCCAAATTATAGGTATTTAAAAGCAGGCTGAATAAACCTGACACACAGAGTTTTGAGCAGCTAAACCTCCAGCTATTTTTGAAACATGTTCCATGGTGTATCCTTCCACAGCTTGAAGGATTGGCCTGAGAGAACTACTGCCAATAGCAACGTCCAACACAGACTCTTCCAGTTTTGTTTCGCAACAGTTCTGTATTACTAGTCACCCCTTCTGTTTTACAAAGTTATTTTTTCCTCAGTAACTCATCAGTCATTGTGAATCACTGAAAACACCCCTAAAGATCAGTAAATAGTCTTGTTCTTCAACCCTTGAGACACTTGACTGGCTGCACAGCTGGCACAGCAAATTTCTGTTTATTTGCTTTCAAAATAAACGTAAGAGCATTTCACTTAAAAAGAAAAAAAACTATACTCCATGAGATCTTTCTTTTATATTAGTATTACAACCCCTCACTATTTTAATAACATTTTTATTCTGGAATCAAAACACAGACCTTAGGATAAAGTATGTATGCGGGTTTTTGTATCCTTCTCTACAAAACCATATACTACTGACAATCTTGTGAGGTTTGCATATTATCTTTGCATAGTATCTTGCACAATATTTGACATGAGGGAAGGATTTGGTCATCTCATGAGCCATGTTTACAACTCTCTTCAGCAACGTAAGCACAATTTTATACACATCTAGCAGAAGAAATAAATCTCTCTGTGATTTGGCAATGTTAATACTCACGTTCACTTCAACCTCTATGGACCAGTCTCCTAGTGGAGGGTTCATTGACAACTGAAATTTTTTGGAAACTACACCCAAATCACCCTCCTCCATCAACCACTGCTGAATCAATTTCCTCCGAGGATCCTAGGAGAAAAGTCAAGCTGCATGTTAAATATGAGTTGCCTTGCTAGCAAGATTTAGGTAGCAATACATATGATCTGTGTTTTTCACAAATTTGGAACATATGACACATTCCAACATATCACTATGTTCCTGTGGACACTTACTCGGATATATATATTCAGAGACACCTTGTAAGGTTTAAGATCAGGGTAGACAGTGACAATCCGGAAGAGCACATCTTGTCCTGGTTTATACATAGATTTATCAGTCTGGATGAATACAGAGGTGCTCTTTGACATGTACATCAAGCTGGTCCGGTTAGAGAAGATGCGCCGGCCATCAGCATGGCCTTCCACCAGTAATTCGTAATTCCCAGAAGCACTGTTCAGAGGCAGCTGAAAAAGAAATAGTGACTCTCTGTTAGGTATCAAAAATATTCTTGAAGATACTGTTATTTAAAAAACATTTGACAAAAAGAACTAATATATACCTAAACTTGTCAATTTATGTATATTCTCAAAAAGAGAAAGGGTTTTTTTCCATGACTTTAATGCGTTATTTCAACAATTACCTGAAAATATGTTATCAGAAGCATGTTTTCAACAGACTTCCATCTAATTCAACAGATTTCCAGGTTTTCAACAAGTGTCTATGCATTCATATGCCATTCACAGTCTCACACATACATACATTGTGCTCTCTCTTTTCAGTTGTTTAGAAATTTCCTGGGTTTGATATAACGGGCTAATACTCTTCTTCATCACTTTTTTGCCAATAAATTTTCCAAAAATAAAAGATCTGAAGAAGGTATGTGTAAGCAAGATGAGCAGGACTGTAAGAGAACTTTGCACTTGTTTTTTTTTACAGTCTTTAGCTTTATATCCTTTGGGGTAGAAAAATCAAACACAGAATTAATATCTCATGAGGTGAGGTACTGTTTTTCAATAGCAACTTCACAGATTCTGTCCCATTTCAGTTTAATGGTTCATAATTACAGCACATACTGTGACTCATTTAGAAAGTAAAATAATTATTCTTCCCAAAATCTTAAGAAATGAAGGAACAGAAATTATATATGGTTAACTTATTTTGGACAGACATTGAAGGATTCTACAGTACAGGCAGAAAAGACAGATATCACTGGCAAGGAAATTTAGACCACATTAAGATCAGAGTAATCATGCACAGGTTTCTTTTCTCTCTCTCTCTCTGTGTCTTTCCAGTGCACAGCAGAAATCCAGAGCTTATCATTCAGATGCATCGCTTCATTTCCTAAAGTTAGCTGGGAGGAATCTCAGTCACAGGGGTTGAAAGGCTTAAAGCAGAGATGCTGCAGCGCATTGGAATTTTAGTTGAGCAGAGCCTTCACAGACAACCACTGACCCCAGGGACATCCCAGCCCAGATGCTGGCTTCTGTACTGCCAGAACGTCTCTTTGAAGAAAGGAAAGGGTTTTAACACAGCTAATTCCAACAAGCAGCCCTGCTGAAAAGCTTAAGAGTCACATGCTTCTGTTTGGAGTTAAAACTGTAAATCTGGAGTAAAACCTCTGAAGTTAAGACAACTAAAGCAGACAGGCTAGCATTTGTCAGCATAACATATGGAACTGAAGCACTCCTCTTGCACTGTAATGAAAATTACAGCTGTTAACTCACCAGGCACAGCACTTCAAAAGTATCCTACCAAGTCCTATAAAGAAAGGCTGAATTGCTGTCAAAGCTCATTTTAACAGCGCACAGTGAGGTAACAGGCATTCACAAACATGGGAAAATGTCACTGGGTGACAAATGAAGTAGATGCAAATGTCTGTAGAGAACACATTTCCTTCTCTGTGTGTTTACCTCTACAGAGGAATCAACTACAATTCTATTCCTCTCGGCTGACTTTCTGTTTTTAAAAACAAGCCAGGAAAAAAAAAATCAAGAAGGGGGAAAAATAAAAAGGCTCTTTTTCACCCATGAGCAGGCCTATGATGACATGGGAAGAAGACACTGCCCCTTTAAAATCTGCATCTAAAATTTAATTTTATAAATCCAAAGCTTCACACTGAAATGGATTTTGCATTTTGTTCAGCTGCAGGTTTTTGTACACACATTGCCAAGAACATATGATTCACATATTTCAACACCCTCCAAATTCCACACCAAATATTCTGCAGTATGTTACAGCCTTAGCTACTGCATCTGTCAAATATTAGCTTATTATTACCTCAAATATTCATTTATGAATGTTAGTATTTCTTAAAGAAGCTGTAATCCCTAAAAAGCATGTAGGATTCACTACAAGAATTCCAGGACACATTATAATCACTCAAAATCAAAATGGTGAAAAATAACCTTGTTTTGTTTCATCATTGCAGTGAACTGAACTTACGGCATTATTTTAACATGCTTGCAATTATTGTCTTTGATTTCTTCTTTAAAAATCTGTAAATGCCATTTAGAGACCTCATCTATTTTCCTGTATCTCTTTCCTATCACAAATATTGATAGATTGCGTGGGTTCCTCCCTAGATTTTTACACTTTTTGTATCTCAAAAGATCTTTCCTTCCCAAAACACCGTAACAAAACTGCCTATTGTACCTTTCTTGATGCAAAGGTCAGACACAATGACGTTTGCATGGCCATGGCAGTGGATTAGGACAGCTGAGGTGCAATGTAACCCACCTTCTGTTTCGCACATCTGTGCTACCAGAAACTGCACTAATATAACACTTCCACAAGGTCATTGCTACAATAATAGTAACTACTTCAGCCCCACCAACTCCTTTTCTAATATTTCTCAACCCAAATATGAGCAAGGCAGCTTTTAACACTAAGTAGTAGGAACTTGCTGCGAAAATAGTTTATCTTAGTCAAAACATCCCAAATGAATGGTATTACTATCCCCATTTTGGCACTCCTAAAACAAGAGAGAAAAAGGCCATCTCACATACTTCTGACTACACCAACCACCATCACAAGTACGTCAGACAAAGCAGCTACTGTTTCCTCTGGAAAAGATGAGGCTGAATCCAGAAACGCATCACACACCTTCTGCTACCAGCAAATTACACTTTGGACAAAACCTAAGTCTACTGTGGCTACACAAATGAGTAAAAAATCTTACTGTTAAAAAATGAGTCAGTTCATCCTTCAGATAGCAGCAAGAGAGGGAGGAAAGTACCCTGCCTAGTTTTAGGTGCTTGAACATTTTAAGACCTGCCCAGATTATATTAAGGCACTTGTTTAGGTTTTTTTTTAATGAATGGAATTTTCTACATTTGCTGTAGTTCATAGAGATGTATTTCAACCTAGTAATTTTCATAATGTTGAGCTGCTCATTGTCATTGATTATCTATCTATCAAATAGTTCCAGATTATTTAATCAGAGACAGTTTATTTGAGATCAGAACTTAATCCCAGGATTAAAGGATACCCAGACTTAAGGATGACTTTGGTAAAACTTTTTTCCTGATATAAGTACATAACTCTTTAGATTGGGTTTTCAAGATGAACGTCCAGGATCACAAATTCAGGATTCATACACAACACACAATTCAAGACACACTTTTGGGGTTTTTTTATGTACTTTTACTGAATGTGCATTTCCAAACCTTTACAAAGACTGTACATAAATGTATTTTTATTTTAGTATTTCTCAACTGTTGCTCTGCACAATTTTTTCAGCTGTAATTAGCCTTCATGGTGTGTCTAAAATACAGATGTAGCTTATCAGCCAGTAAAAAAAGCCACAAATCAAATTTCTGTGTTCAAGTTTTATGATAGTTTGTGTTGATGCTGGAAATCAGCTCCCAAATTCTGTAATTACTTCAAACAAGATGCACAGCATTTGATCTGAAAATCCTTGATTTGGTCAGTAAATACATTCATCTGAGACTGTGAAAATAACTGGGATCACATGCAAAATATATCATCGGCACCAACGGATGGCAAGTTACAGGGAGTCAACATTTTCTAAGGAAGGAGGAAATGAAAAAAATACTCACTACTGGAAGAACAAGAGTCCCAAAGGTATCTGAACAAAAAAGAAGAAATACCACACTGTCAGAAATCTGTGAGATTAATTACCATAAACTTACCAAAACATCAACATTATCTTAGAAGAGCAGTGCTCCTCCCCCTACACAGCTGATGGAAGATGTGAGATACCTCTTGCACTGTGCAAACGTATAAACACCAGCATACAGCAACATTACTTCTCTGTTTGGTGGGGGCTGTTGTCCATGTTCACTGCTTGAACGTTTTTCTTTACATTCACAGAGACTGAAACACTTTTACGATCCATTCAACCCTCTATGCCACCCAAGTTATTTTCCATTGATTCTGCAGCCCAGGTAAAGGCTAACATTTTTAAAACAATGCACAGGATTTATCACCCTTAAGCAAAGGAGCACCCAGAATTAACCTCACTGCATTACGTCACCATGGGAAAAAGTAACTAACATATCAATATATTTGGGTTAATATAACACTGCTTTAACTGTGTTTTTAGGTAATGTGGCCTCAAATATTTTTAGAATCCAAATAAATGTCCTGTTAAACTCATTACATCATGAAGCCATTAGTGCCACAGCTCTTATCTTAATTACATAATGTATTATAGAATAGAACAGAACAGAATAAAACAGAACATTCCAGCTGGAAGGGACCTACAATGATCTTATGGTCCGACTGCCTGATCACTTCAGGGCTCACAAGAAGTTAAAGCATGCTATTAAGGGCATTGTCCAAAATCCTCTTAAACACTGACAGGTTCCAGACATCAACCTCATGTCTAGGAAACCTGTTCCAGTGGTGGACCACGCTCTCAGTAAAGAAATGCTTCCTAATGTCCAGTCTGAACCTCCCCTGGTGCAGCTCTCAAGCATTCCCACACCTCCTACCACTGGATACCAGGGAGAAGAGATCACACCTCCCTCTCCACTTCCCCTCCTCCGAAAGCTGTAGATAACAGTGAGAGTGCCCCTCAACCAGATTAGAGAAACCCAAAGTCTTTAGCTGCTCCTCACAGGATGTGCCTTTGAGCCCTGTAACCAGTTTTGTCGCTGCCCTCTAGATGCACTGAAGGACTTTCTAGAACTGTGGGGCCCAGAACTGCAGAGAGTACTAAAGGTGAGGCAGTACCAAAACTGAACGCGGTGGGATAATCACCTCTCTCGATCAGCTAGGAATGCTGTGCTTGATGCACCCCTCAAGTATGTGGCTCCCCCTTTCGACTGCCAAGGCACACTGGTGACTTGTACATGTTTCTGCTGATTCCATTCAGTTAGACCTTCTTATGTCTCCTAAAAAGCAATGGGTTTATACCTATCTTTCACTCAACTGTTTCACAGAGTAAGCAAAAAAAATTATTTATTTATTAATGTCCTTCTTGATCCTGGACCTAAAGGCATTCCAAGATGAAGTAATCACTTGACCTCTGAACTTCAATAAATGTTAGTTTTAGAAGTCAATGTATTCTTTCCTTTGACAGTGGCAAACAGAAGAATCTCAATGAACTGAATACAGGTTGTTCTGACTGTTGCCACACCACTAAAGGAAAAATGCTATCCAGCATGTACCATCTATTCAAATTATAAACTGGGTTAAACCAAATGACTCACATCCCACAAATTATGTTCGTGGGTAGCACACTGCAATACTTCATTCTGGTATTCAAAAGCTTCAAAGGCATGGGCAGTACTGTGCCTAAGGAACACAGTTCTTTCCACAACGTGTTTATGTTGCTGCTAAACCTGTATTTTTTTTTTTTTGTATCATCATTCTCTCCACTTGAGAAGCAACCATGCAGTCATTAACTCTTGAGGAACCCCACTGGCCTTTGACGTTTTCCAGACAGAAGTGTCCAGCAAAACACTTTTCTAAGTAGCCAGTGGAGACTGCCCCAATTCACAGTGGCAGGGAGCCCCCACACTTGGCCAAGGTTGCTTGGCACACAGGGCTACAGGACAACTATCAGCTACAGGAGAGGAAATACAAACTCCTGCAGAGTACCTGATCCATAGGCAATGTAAACACCTCTAGGTGCACTGATATATTTATTCCCAACATCTACCCAAACAACCCCATGCCCAAACAATTGCACTAAGATACATGACTTTAGTTAAAGGAAACTTACGGCTTCCTAACTCAGGAGAGGGTAAGTTATTGTTAAGTAGGAAGAATTTTTCTTAGGGAATTATATTTCACTGTAAAAAGAGCAAGATGCACAGTAACTAGCAACAGAAATGGTACCAAGTTACCTCCTGAAATTTCTCTCAGTTATACACTAAAACTCTAACCCTTCTCGTTTCTTTCCATGTGTGAAGTAAGGCTGTGCTAAAGCCGGGGTCTATACAACTACAACCCATAACACTGTGTCACCAGAAAAAAAAAACCAAAAAAACAAACCTTTGTCACTGCTGATAACTGGTTATTAACAAGGAATAGAAACCATTTATCACATGTGTCTGAGTTCTGTATGTATGTATCACATGGTTAAATTCTGCTACGCTAGCTTTAATGTAACCCACACAGCTAATTACAGCAATGGCTACAGGAGTGACTTCAGTACACTGGGAGACACCAACCACAAATCTGGTATTTGTACCATAGCCCACCCCACGGGGTTTCTATTTCCATCTTTTCCCCACCAGTGCAAACACACTCATACCCACACACTGCAAGGGCAGAGTGACAAGGGGAACAGCTGCACAGTGTCCTGTACAGCATCTTCCAGCTTGCAAAGCAACCTTAACAGGGCAGGCACTTCCAAACTTTTTCATCAGGGTAGTGCCTGCTTGCCTCCACCTGTTTTGAGAACAAGTGGCATGCAAAAACCCAGAAATCTTATGGCAGGTTTCTTTCCTGTTCCCAAGGCTAGGAGATCTAACATCAGGTCTGAGCTGGGTACAGCTGTGATGCAGATGGGGAAAGAGCTGGGGAGGAGGGAGATTTATATCACAGTTGCATTTGTGCAACTCAGAAAGGATTTACCTTCTGAGGCAGTGCTAGGGAGCCACAGCCTCCCTGGCTGCTGTGATAAAGCCCAGAGCGCTAATTCCCAGCCAGTGAAAATCATAAAAGAGGCTCCAGGGCATGAGGTAATCTTCCAATTTATGTCACTACGTAATTATTTTGCTAGGAATTGAGCAGCCTGGGCAGATCTGAAATTCTTTAGCATTGCAGTGGATCCCCCTGTCATGCAAGATTTTCCCATGTTCTCAGAGACTATAAAGCTGCAGTCAATTCCCTGGAGCTCTGCTCAACTACGCCTAGGGATTACTTTGGACATGCTCAAGCAAGAGCTATAGGCAAAACGTTTCCTTTATGCCAATGCTGAATAGCGGAAATTCACCAATTTTTCTCATCACTTGATGAATTAAAGTTGTATTTAATCATACAGCAATTTCAGGTTTATAAGGAATTAACCATGGTCCAACAGCTAGCATGCAGCACTGCCCTGCTGCAAGCCCTGCTATCATGCAGCTGACTTTTACCCACACGCAGTGTGTAACACTTCCACATGAGATCAGTCAAGTCTGGTGTCTACTGTCCCCAGAAATGACAACAGTCTTCTGTCTTCTTCAACACATCCCTGCAAAGAATCCCTTCAGTTATGAAATACAGGTAACTAACTCCAGGCAGAAGAAGTAGGTTTAGAAGGGAGCCCAGAACAGCTAAGCCACCTACATCAAGCACTGCAAACCACAAAACACTTTCTCCTGATTCATTCCATCTGCTCTCTGCAGCAGGAGAATCACCAGCACAAATGCAATGGGACATAGCAAATGGGAACGACCAGGCAAGCGCACAGGTCCCTGTTACAAGAGATTAGTTACTGAAAACTTCCAGCTGGAAACCACAACTTGGTTTTAGGGAGAGACAGGAAAAATTCAGTGGACTGTTCTGGACTAATCTTGAAGACGGTTAAAAAACAAACTACCAAAAATCCCAACAGAAGCCACATGAGACTTCAAGAAAAAAATCTCTTTCCTCATCATTTGCAAAACCATTTCTTTCACAGAATTCCTAAGGCTTGTACTGTATTTCTTCAATAAATACTGCATTGGAAAAATACATGGAAATACAGTGGAAACAAATGCCACTCTCTCCTGCCTCCTTTTCCTCAGAATCCTTGGCATTTAGGATTTTCCAGTAGAAGAGGAATCAAAGACAGTGTGGGAGTGACATGTCACCAGTACAGATGGCAGGAGGAAATCGTCGTCTTTTTTAAGTATTTTTCTACCCTGCCATTTTTTGTCAGTCTAACAGTATTATTATCGATAAAGCAAATAGAAAAAATTCTATGTAAACACATGCATGTTTTTTTTAGACTTATGGAGAGCTGCACAAACAATGGTATCTTAAATTCTTCCCACTTCATGGGCCTGACCCAAACACAGAAACTTATGCTACCTCTTCTTGAGATGACACCACTAGGAATAACCATAAATGTTCTAGCTTCCACCCCTAAAAAAGGACAGAGGTTTGAGAAAAATGACTGTATGGCTTGGCACAGTGAACTAGAGCTTGTGCCAATATACATCAGTAAAGTAGCACTTCAGTCTCTCATTTACATAAAGTCAGCACTGACTGTATATTCTAGCTCATGTGGCAGTTATTGCTACAAACAAATTTTCTCACTTAAACTTTTCTACCTATGTCTTCAATCCTTCTTAGTAATGTGTGAGAACAGAAAAATTATCACTGGAATCACTTCAGATTGATTTACTGAAACGATGCCACATCTTTGCTCCAGCAGCTGTGTTCATATATCTATCCATGCTTAGGAAATGTTTACAGAAAAACATTTTCTTTGCAGTGGCAAATGGAGTTATTTTCTACTGCTGAATCTATTTCAAAAACTCACATCATATAAATAAAAATTAGTGTTCTTCAATGTCCTTCCAGATTTTTTTTCCTATCCAAAATATATACTCTTTTTGTGGTTAAAAAAAAAAAAAAAAAAAAGGAAGCAGTAATGCCAAGGCCTAAGCTGTCCAGGAAGTAAAAAACACTTATTCTTCAAAGAAGAATCAACCTGCAAATCTATTGAGTTCGCAGTTTGCTTTAAATACATTATACTCCTCATCTATCATGCTAAATCTATCACCCAAATTAGCACTGATTAGCTATGCAAATAGCCCAAATACATAGCTTGAGCCACTGCTGTTAAGTTATGGCTCAGTTTGGCCCAGATGACAGATGGAGGGGCAATACAGCACTCAAACACGGAATAGGGATTGCCAGGGGACGTCAGCATTCAGGCTGACATCCAAAGCCAAATGAGGCCAACAGGCCTGTAGCAAAGAGGTATAACTTGCTCCAAAAAGCCTCCTAAGGCCTGTCTGCCAGCACTACAGACATTTCCCTCCACAGCCGCTTCCCACCCCCTATTTCCTCCACCCCCTATCCTTTTCAATCGTTTTTGCAAACCTGGAGGCTAAAAGCACTCCGAAATTGTAAAGGGGGAGAGAGAGGGGCAAGGTAGCCGTGCTGCCTATGGAGAAAGATGTAAAGGGACAGGAGGAATAATCTAAACTGGACCAAAGTTTATCACCTGAGGGCCTGGTCGAGCGACTGGGCATCACAGCCCTAGAGGACAGAAGAAAAGCAGAAGAGGCGCTGTCCGTCCTCTTCTCTGCCCCCTGACCACAGCATTCTCTGTGTCTTTCCACCTTACATGGCAAAGGAGTCATGGTACCCCCCTGCTTGTCCCTTCTACTGATTCAGCCATTTTTCTCTTGTCAGCACTCTCAGATCTACCCTTGAGGAAAACCACCATCTCCCACCCTCTCAGACCAACAGATACTGCCTATGGCTGGGCACCTCTTCCCTTGCCCTGCCACATCCATGATCCCTTCCCCAAGCAAGTAGCATGTTTCCTGATAACTGGCCCTTTTTAAACCTAAAGCACAATTCAGACATGTGATTCTTCAGTCAATCTTCTAAAGTCAACCAACCAACTCCATGGGTTATACTATTATTACCACTTTCAGCTGAGTAGACAGAGACCAGCCAGTTGCAAGAACACGGTATTTAGAAAACATTCTCTGGTTTATCCAAGACACTGCACACTGGGTAGGAAAACAGAACAGCTTCATATTTGCAAAACTAAATAATCTTTGTAATCAGAGACCTTCTGAGAGCTATCCAGGCACTACCATTGCTTAAACTCAAGTACAGCCTCTTTTCAACTTTTTCCCAAGACAAACCTAAGAGCCGTCCATGGACTTCTAGTCATGCATATGACATTACCACTGCCTACCATACTGTAACAACTATACTGCCATGAATAAATTCACAGCTGTTAGGAAGGCAATTCTTGGATACTACACAGGAAACGTTCTTGATATCAGATCCAGTCTATGAAACTATACAGACAATTCAGAATAATCTCAGACTTAAGCCTTTTACACAACTAAATGTGAAATACATTTCATCCCCTTGGTGACTATATACAAACACACAGGCATCTGCACATCCTGCTTTCAAGGCACTACTGGTCACCATTACTATCCACTCTGATGTCCATGAAATAAACACAGACAAAGCCACTATTAAGGCAATTTAAAGCACCTGCAGTTTTTATTCCAACTTAAAACACAGGAAAATCACATTAAGACAAAATATGGCTAAGCCTGTACGTGCTACACATTTAGCAGTATTAGTACTACCCTCATCACATCAACTGCTGTAATTGGAGCAAAATTTCAAAGTCAAGTCACTTCTCAAACTCATTCACTGCAAATAATGCATTCAGAATCTATTGAAATTTCTGCTTAGAGGGAGTGAAAGAAAGAGGTTTGTTTTCATATTGGTTTTCTTCCATTTTCTGGAACACATTCAAAGTTAGTGATGACAAAGCCACATAACTTTCTTGAGGCAACAAAATTATTTGAATATATAAAGGTATTACCAGAGACTTCCTGCATCAGTAAATAAAGGCAATATAAATCCCTAACCATACAAAATAAGCACCTGGACCTCACAGCTATACCTCCAGGAAGCTGAAAAAGTGGTCTGTCACTATAACCATGTTTTCTACGCACATACTTACTTAGACTGCAGTGAATGTAGGTGAACCAGCATCACCTCTTGACACTTGCTATTCAGTCTCTGCTGACAGGATCTCAACTCTGCCTTCACAAACAGGCAGTCATGGATAGCACAGCATGGAAACCAGCAACACTGCCAGTGCTGACAGACATGAGGGTCTCATGAAAAGAGACGTTGCCTCTGTATAACCGGAAACTCCTGAATTTCCCAACTGCTTGCTGCCTCCACAGGTACTTCTATAACTCAGTACTTCAGCTTGGATCTCCTTCTAACTAGACACCACTAAGGACATCACCTTAGATCCATCTACTGTTAGCTCCCACTCTTTTCTCTTTGAAGCTACTTTTAATGTACCTAATAGTACATAACAGGTGTATAGCACACTTCTCTTGATACTTCACCCCAGTCCCTCCCATCTCTCCTCAGATGCTTTCCAGAATGCATAAGAGACTCCCAGGGTCAAACCAAAGTCTGTCTGGCTTAAGGTCCCATTTCCAGCAATGGTCAAGTGTGGATACAAATATGCAGCTAGCAAGAATCTTTCTTGCTTCTTTCCAGTCCTGAAAATATCCAGTGAGATATTTTTCTCTCTCACAGAAGATATTAGTAGAGTTCTATGAGCTATGAACACCTGCAACCTTGCAAAGCTTTGTTTACGGTACAGTAGGAAAATATTTTGACAATGGATGTTTTAGGATTTTAGCCAATCACCCCAAGGGGTGGCTGATCCTTTGACCAATTAGACTATGAAGAAAAAGGTCCATAAAAGAGTTGTAAAATAATTAAATAAAGGAATCTTCCTGCACATTGCCTGCCTGCTGGATCTCTCTTCTCCTCCCTACCACCGCGGGATACCACGACAGTCAAGGACAGACATCTGAAGAGCGTAAAAACCAAACAAGTACACAGTGACCCTTCCTGGGTACTCTTCCCAGCCTATGCAATGTGTGTGTCTTTATACTGGGCCAACCCTTCATGGACTTTTGTCTTGTAAATTTGTGCAATTGTGTTTTCCATCCACAACAACTGGGACATGGAGTTCCACAATTTATTTTCATCTCACGTGAAAGCCCATCTTCTTCTGTCAGGTTTGAACTTGTCTCCTGAGAGATCTCCGATCCTTCCCTCTGCTTTCCCTGGCATTTCTCCAGTTGGTTCACAGGCTCAATGATGAGTGCCAAAAATCAAGCACAGCATTCCTCACGATGCCTAATTAGGCTGTG
>NW_008237424.1:0-4753 GCF_000691975.1 Corvus brachyrhynchos
GAGTTTAATTTTTGTCTAACTTGTTTTGTCTTTCTACTGGAAAAATATTGTAGCTAAAGTCTAATGTATGTATAATTTGTCTCAACCAATATTATCCTGAGAGTTGGTATAAGAACTTATACATATTTGAAATCCTACAAATATGTACTAATCTTCCCAGTTCTGCCTCAGAAGGCTTCAAAATTATTATAATCTGGCTAAATTTTTTGGATTTTCTAATTGGTGAATTAAAGAATATTGACAAAACACAAGCAAATGCTACATAAGAAATGATTGAATCCCTCTTCCTAAACCAGGAGGAATACAGAAAAGCCTTCTACCAGCTCTCAAACTAATGTACTGTTGAATTTCATGCTATATGTCTTAAGAGAGTATGTTAACTTTGCCTCACTTCTCCTACCCAATAAAGTCCATAAGAAAAAGCTACCTAGGATAAGTTTGAAAGGAAATTAATTTCATTTGTAATCCCACCAACTAGAAAAGCCACACTTTCTGGTTTGTGTCAAGATTGAACGACAACAGTGCTATAATCTGTCTCCTGGGAAAAGGAGCATAGCCTTAATGTAAAGATATGTTTGCATGAAAACATTTTGCATGGAAATGTTTTATGTGTTAATTTTGTATCATAAAAACTAATCCTTTATAATGTATAGAATTATCCAGCGGAGTACCAATAAAATTCTTCTAACTATATGTGAGTGCAGCCAAGAAGAAAACACACATCCTCAACAAATACCTTCACATTTATTCCAGGATGCAAAGTTAATAAATTATACTACAAGAGCTGGGAATCCTCTTGAAATTCAGCTGATTGACACGTTAATACATGTACCTGTTGAGGATACCCCTCTATAGAATTTAAAAGTGAAAACCCGCTGTATAATTCTATAACTAATTTAAAAACATATTGAACCAACATCTAAGAGATACAATATTGTGATATCCCTCACACCCACTACGCATTAAAAAACACTGATTTCTGGGATTCACGGGGTGGGGGTACTGACTAATGAATTGATGATTACAATTGAATTTGCATTTTGATATTTCGATCACGGTGAATCAGGGGAAGAGGGGGAAGCAGAAGTTAAATGATCCGTGTAGCAGGTTCGGTTTGTAACCAGGCAGAAACACCAATTTAGTGTAGTGGTTTGGTCCAAAACACTCATTACTGTTTACCCTCTGTGAGATAAGAATTAGGAGAAACGCAAAGCAGGCACCAAACTTGAAAGAATATAAAAAAGTTTATTAACAGACCTAAAAGAAGAAAAAAATCAGACCAAACCTTCAGAACGCTTCTCCTCCCCCCACCTTCCTCCCTTCTCCCACTGACAATGTAAAAAGACAACCCTTGAGATGTTCAGTCTGTTTACCACTTCCATAATAACCTTGTTCAGTCCATTTAGAAAGAGAAGTCTTTTCTTGCTCGTGCTATGAAAACATTATCACAACGAGACAGCCGCCCACTTCCAAATATTGTTCAGTCCATTTAGGAAGAGGAGTCTCTCTGCAGTGTTTGACGCACCCCTTGAGGGGTTGGGGGTTTGGCCGGGTTGTTTATGGCTGATCCTGGCAGGCACGCCCATCACCAGTCCACCCTGAATTTCAGTGAAATATTGATATTGTTTATAAATACTCCCTCTGCCTGCTACTCGATCTTTCCTTGTGCATCTGCAGGGAGCAGATTGACTCCATCCTTTGATCCCAACTGCAGCTCTCCGGCCCAAATGCCGGTCCTCGTGGACACAATCTAAGCAGAAAACTACTATGTGTTTGCTTTTGAAGTAAAAGTCTTATTGCATCTGGCTGTACAATTAAAATAAATACCTGTGTTGATGGTCACTGTAAGAAAGCTTTTCAGAGGATAAAATATCCATTTTGGTAGCACAGATCCCATTTTGACAATGTTGCATTCTTGTGGGTTTGGGAATCCTGCCTGTATAAGACATCTGAAAATTGGTATTTTGCAAATTGATATCTTGAAACAGAGTCATTTTGATATTTTGGAACTTGAGACTCTGCTATTATGAAATGGGAAAAAAAAAATGGTATTTTGGAACCTGGTAGTTTGCAATTTTGAAACAGGGTAACTTTGGTATTTTGGAACTTGGTAATCTGGTATTTTAAAACTGAGATTTTGAAACCTGGTTTTCTGGTATTTTGAAATTTGGGTTCCTCTTATTTTGAAACAATGTTATTCTAGTATTTTGGAACCTAGTTTTTGGTAGACTGTTTTTTTAGTATTTTTTAAGATGAGCTTTTAGTATTTTTGTAATCCCAGGGTTTGGTTTTTTGTAATCTGTGCTTGGCAGGGACCTGGGACATCCTAACTGAGTCTCTTGGCTTCATTTGCTGTCTTCCACTACAATTAACCTGGCATGGAAACTGTTAAATAGCAGACTATATGATGAGACACCTCCTGAAACAAATAAATTGCAGTTAAATGTCTCTTCCTACACTAACACCTGGCCCAGTTTAAATCCATATTTAGCCCTTAATCAGGGGGGATGGGGAAGCAGAGGTTAAATGATTTACTAAGAAGTTGTTTGTTAAAAACAATGCATACAGCTTGCTCAACACTTATTGTGCCTACCAAAGCAGGATGAGAAGATAGAAGACTATTGATAAAGGGAAGGAATCTTGACCAAAGATCCTGTTTTCGAACCTAAAACTAACTTAAACTAGCCTTGAAGTTTGGACTTGGGCCAGGGACATAAAGAGCATGCGCAGGGAAGCAAAGTGAAAAGTTCAGAATGAGGAAGACTCTTTACTTCATCTCAAGTGACCCCTGCCCACGACCACCAAACAACACTGCGCAAGCGCAACGCGGATATAAATGACTTTTGGGCTCATTGTAATATGAGGCTAGGCGGGGCTAGGTAATGAATATGCATAGGTGTATTGGGAAATTTAATGAATATGGAGTTTGTAACCCGATATATACCAAGCTGAATGCAGCTGTCGGCACGCATGACTTTGGAGGAGCTATCCCCCGTGCGTCCCAGCGCTGGAATAAACATGCCTACTTTACTACTTATTCCAGTAGTGGAGTCATTTCTGCGTATCAATCTGAGTGCTCATTCCTCAGATCAATATATTTCTTGATGTTATCGTACATGCTTGCAGTCAAGGCGATAATATGATGGTCCACACCCTTTCACCATGTCTGGGATGATACCAGAGAGCAACCAAAGATGGAATGGTTCCATTAACTGGAAATAGTGGGGACATATTTCAATAAGATCCCTCAAACTAAGATTTCTTTCACCGTGATCATGGCTTGGAATGCCAAGTTGTCCACTTGGCCAACTGATCAAAAAACACCAAGGCCCTTGAATGTTCCAGTGTGAAAAACGAGGTTCACTCTTTGTAAAATTTAAAAAAAGTTTAATAAAAGGGACAATTAGGAGACAATAGCAAAAAGGGTATTACAGCTGGGTGCTTTGGCAGAGATCCAAAGGCACACTTCTACATCCAAAAGATCGTCTTTAAAAGTACATCTCTTATTGCATATCCATCACAATCATGCATGATTCATAAATTTTTTTGACTTTCTGTGTATCATCCCATCAGCCTTATCTTCCTCCTTGGCTCCATTCCGTCTCTGCTCCCTCCATAAATTCTTCTCTCTGGTTTCTGGTTTTCTTCTTCTCTGATAAGATACTCCAGAAATGTGAAGACTTTCTCTGCCTATCTTTTCTAAATTGACTACATAACCAATAGACATCCTATATCATGTATGACATTACAGAACCTAGGTAAAGTTTTTCTAACATTAAGGAACATGCGAAAAGCCAACATCACAACATATTCATAACAATACCTCCCTTTTCATTTTTTTACAGATCATTTGGCTTGAGCAGTATCCCATGTTTTCTAGCCTTTATTATTTGCTCATTTTTTTCACAAGTCAATCTTACTTCTTCAAAGGGATCTTTGATGTCATTTTGCTTCTTCAACACCATGATCTTTCGTGCTGTTCCAGATGTAGCCAATTTTGGTTCCACAGGCATTGGTACTATTTGCATGCCTTGGACCACAGAAGATATTAATCAAATGAAACAGGGGATCAGGCAAGGGAGAAATATCAAGCCTGCGGTGGCACATAAAAGGAAGAAGCCTCACTTCTTCCACCATTCTAGTCCCAATACATTATCCCACCAGCTAAGTTTTAGTGTGGATTCCCACTTTTGGACCAGTACATGGGCTATTTTTCTGACATTTTTGGCTATATCTAGGACAGCATCCCCATGGTCATCTATCTTCAAACAACAGTCTGATGTATTAAATTTTCTACAAACACCTCCTTCTTCAGCCAATAGATAGTCTAAAGCCAACCTATTCTGATACACCACAGCTCTTGTTTGGCTTTGTTGGCTAGCTAGTAATTCCAACGGCTGACCAGTTTGGTTCATTATTATTTCTACAACTGCTTGAAGTCTTACAATCCGATTCAACATGTAAATTGGGGTTCAATATCCCCAACTCCTATCCTGTGCCCAGGTGCCTAGCCCATACATTTCCAGTATCCATTCAGGGGGCCATTCTTCATTTCCCCACTTTTGAGATCCTCCAATTACTGCCCTTGTTTTTCATTTTAAGGCCTCATAAACTGGTACCCCTAAATCATCCCCGTCCGATCCTGGTAAAAGAAAGAATCCTGGTTGTATAATTCCCAGAGTACAACTCCCTTTCCACTTGGGGGGGAGTTTTGGGTAAGCTCTTTTCCCACATATCCAAAATAGGCCATCTG
>NW_008237424.1:5377-5666 GCF_000691975.1 Corvus brachyrhynchos
TTTACTCCCAACAATATATGTGAAACAAATCCATCTTTCCCCTTTTGGACATTTACTTCCCAACCTGCTACCACTTGTTCCTAAATTTTCTACAATCCAGTACTTTTTCCCATTTTGCATACAGTTTTCTATTTTGGATGGGTTGTAACAGTGACTGTTGACATGGGTATGCGCAATGAAAAAGGAACCTCTGTGTTTTTCCATATACAGCTTTTGGTAACACCCATGGCATGGCTATGTCGGTGTCCCCAGAGGAAAGAGACAAAAAAGGAGTGACAGATAAAGGAAT
>NW_008237425.1:0-2185 GCF_000691975.1 Corvus brachyrhynchos
ATGGCAATAGAATACACTGCAACCCAGGACACATGAGATTGACCAACTTGTAGTTCCCTGGGTCTTTCTTATTTCCCTTTTTAAAAATAGGGGTTATATTTCCCCATTTCCAGTCAGTGGGAACTTCACTGGACTGCCACGACTTCTCAAATATGATGGATAGTAGATTAGCCACTTACAGTTTCTTTAGGACCTGCGGATGTATCTTGTCAGGTGTTGTGGAAAAGCCTAATTGCTTAAAAAGGCCTGGTTTTGGCAAGAAACGAGCTCCCTTCTGCACCTGCCTGGAGAGTCCGTGTCGTTTCATATCGTAACAGTCAGGTCCCATGAACTTGTGCTCCTTCAGGTTCCTTAAATGCTCTTGAACCTGGTCTTCTCCTACAGTGGGTGGTTCTTCATTCTCCCAATCCCTGCTGCCACCTTCTGCAACTTGAGCAGTGTGGCTGGAACACTTGCTGGTGAAGATTGAGGCAAAAAATTCATTGAGTACCTCAGCTGTGGAGACTGAATAGGCACGGACTCTGCTGGGTGTTGCATGCAAAGCCAGTTTATTATACAAGTTACCAGCATTTTACAGTTTACTACTTCTGGGTAGTTCCATAGGCTCAAGCCCTCCTGCCCTATTCCCATAGCAACACTATCAAGTCCTTGCTGATTCCCTCTTGTGACAGCGGTGTCCTGGCTAATCATCCTTTTGTGCCAGAGGCTCAGGCCATGTTGTCCTGTTCGTCCCGTGTTTGCCTCTTGTTCTTGCCTTGGGCTTTTTGTCTCTGCTTCTTGTTCTTGCCTTGAGTTTTTATCTGTCCCATGGCTTTCATAGCACCAAGGCTAATAGATCCACACAGCTATCAGCTTTTGCCGCTCTCTGGCCCCTGACAATTCCCACTCCTCTGCTTCTGCAGCAGCAAGAGCAGAGGAAGCACCCTTCTTGCTTTTCAGCCAGCTTTCGGCTCTGTTTCTCCGGAGGGAGACGGATAGTTGAATTTTGTTTTCCTGGGACTTTGGGGTTTTTTCCCTTCTTCTCTTCTGGACTGTTTCAACATCAGAACACATTGGGAGAATTTTCCACCAAGGCCCCGAAGGTGGGCCCACACCGATCCAGCTCCAAGGAGGAGGAGAGAGACCACATCTACAGAAGGACTCTGAAATCTTCCCAGGTTTCTCTCCACAGGGAGAGGTTTTATTATTTAGCATTATTATCCTTTTCCTGTGTGTTTGTTAAATAAATAGTTTTTATCTCTTTCACTTTCCTCCGAGGAAAATTTCTTTTTTTTCCCAAACCTGGTGGGGAAGGGATGGTTATAACCTGCCTTCTATCAGAGGATATTTTCCTCCAACTTAGTTCAAACCGGCACATCAACCTAGCTTCCTTTCTCAGTGGAAATCAAGGGGAACCGGTACGCCATGATTGCCTGGAGACTATCAAAGCCAACTACTCCAGCCATCTGGATCTGAAGGATACCCCTTTAGATTACACAGAGACCTGGTTTACCGATGGGAGCAGTTACATCATCAGTGGAAAGCGGCATGCTGGGTATGCAGTTACCACCTGCTGGGAGGTGATAGAATCCGGACCCCTGCCAACAAACACCTCTGCACAAAAGGCTCAAATAATCGCCCTAACCCGTGCCTTAGAGAGAGCAAAAGGAAAGAAAATAAACATTTATACAGACTCAAGGTATGCATTTGGAGTTGTACATGCACATGGGGCCATTTGGAAAGAGAGAGGGTTGTTAAATACCCAAGGGAAAAACATCAAACATGCACAAGAAATAATGTGACTGTTGGAAGCCGTCCAGCTACCTGAGAAGGTAGCAATCATGCACATTAAGGCACATCAAAAGGTGAGCTCAGAATTGGAAGAACGAAATTAACTGGCGGACAGAGAGGCAAAAGAAGCAGCAAAAGGTGAGGTAATAACTGGAGCCTTGATCCCAGAGGGACAACTTTCCCTAGAGGGTAAGCCAACGTATAACAAAAAGGACAAGAAATTGATTAGAGATGAAGGACGAACATTTAACCATTGTCGCGGGTTCGGTTTGTAACCGGGCAGAAACACCAATTTAGTGTAGGGGTTTGGTCCAAAATACTCATTACTGTTTACCTTCTGTGAGATAAGAATTAGGAGAAACGCAAAGCAGGCACCAAACTTGAAAGAATATAAAGAAGTTTATTAATAGACCTA
>NW_008237425.1:3063-4242 GCF_000691975.1 Corvus brachyrhynchos
GTATCACAGAGGCTGTCACCATTTTAAGTGGCTTAAAGAATTGTCCATATTCAAACTGGCCATCTGATAGGTTCTATCAGGTCATAGAGAAAGCTGTAGGAAGAACATCACTTCCGAAACTCAGCTTGCTAACCTATGACAACCATGAGGGATGGGCTATCACCACAGAAAAAGTGGTTATTCCCTCTCATTTGCTATGGTCACTAGTAAGAGAGGAGCACCAAAAAACGCATCGGGGAACAAATGCCTTATATAACTACTTAATTGGGAAAATTATCGCTAGAAATTTATACTAAGCCGCTCTGCAGGTAACCTGACAGTGTAACCTTTGCCTCCAGACTAATCCCAAAAATACCCCCAAACCAAAAATGGGTCAAATTGGAAGGGGCTATGGGCCTGGACAGCAGTGGCAAATTGATTTTACGGAACTTCCAAGAAAAGGGGGGTATTGATATTTGCTAGTGTTGACAGATACTTTTTCAGGATGGCCAGAAGCTTTTCCTACTAGAACCGCTAAAGCTCGAGAAGTAACCAAAGTGTTACTCCAAGAAATAATACCGCGCTTTGGAGTTCCAGCCACAATATCCTCAGATAGGGGACCACATTTTATTTCAAGGGTGGTACAACAAACCAGCCGACATTTAGGCATCGATTGGGAACTCCACACTCCATACCACCCCCAGTCAAGTGGTCAAGTAGAGAAAATGAATCATTTGATTAAACATCAAATTGTGAGACTAGGGCAAGAAGCTAACCTACCCTGGCCACTATCTCTTCCACTTGCATTGTTACGAATTCGGACCAAGTCCAGAATTAAAGAAAAGCTAAGCCCCTTCGAAATACTTTATGGGAGACCATGTGGGGTACAGAAAGGAATATCTACCCAAACTGGGGAAGAGACGCTAACTACCTATATGATTGCTTTAGACAAACAGCGAATTTGAAAAACGTGGCTGGAACCCGAAGTTGAGGCTTGGATAGTCCTGTACGTGGCATTCAGCCTGGAGATTATGTATATGTTAAGTCTCTTACAGAAAAAACTCTGGAACCACAGTGGGAAGGACCATTCCAGGTGCTTCTCACGACTTACACCGCGATTAAGATCAGAGAGCAGAGTGCCTGGATTCACCATACTCGGGTAAAGAAGGCTCCAGAGGCCCCTTGGAAAGTGACCCCTGG
>NW_008237425.1:12196-13193 GCF_000691975.1 Corvus brachyrhynchos
GATTGTTGGTATAATTTTACATTAGTACAGACCGTTGAAGTGGTTTGTCTTTGAGCCCAGGACAGTAATGGGCTCTCATTCAAATTCCAGATAATTACCATGGCTAGGCCTGTTACAACCTATGCCAGCACTTGAATCCAAACCCAAGTCACACCACTTAAGCCTGAACCAAAGATTTATGAGATTGGCCCCTATGTAATGAGGAACACAGGCCAGCAATTATTGCTGTTTAATCCAGAGTGGTCTCTTAAGTGTGTAGAATTACTAATGCAAATTATTTCTGAAATCCAACCAGCCTGCTCCCCTTTAATACAAACATCCTTTGAAGGGTGGACAGCCTGTCTGCAGAAGCAAACCCCCCTCAAAGGCAGAATGCGAAGAGACCTGACTGGCATGCTGGGAACAGGACTGGGAGTCATAAATGGAATTGATTCAGAGATACTGATGAATAAATTGGCCAAAGCAAGCAGTGACCTGACCAAATTAAAACAGCCCCTACAATCCTCCCTAATAGCATTAGGAAACAGCCAGTGGCAAGTCTCAAAAATACTCCCAGATTTCGCAAAGGCCAGCCACCTGGACCACAGACTGATATTAAACACACTTGGTGTAGCTCAAGACAATGTATCATTAGTCCTTAGCTGCATACAAGCCCAATTATAGATGCAGTCAAAAGCCTCCTTAATTATAAGAGAAGGAAATGAAGGTGTTTTCCCTATTGAAATCCGAGAAGATGTTTGGAATAATGCTACTGAGTTAGAAAGCAAGCTCCAATCCTGGTGGACCTTGGTAAATTTCACTTGTGACCCAATGACTAACATAGCTACTGCCTTTGTGCTTACTATACGTAATGCCACAGTTTATGTAATTCATCCTATTGTTGCATTGGGACTAAACTATGAAGGAGCAGAGCGTGGTGGAGCGAGCCCCGTGAATGCCCGTCTTGGGGCCGAGAGGGGCAGCGCGCGGGCGACGGCTGGCGGCGGTGGCGGTGAAG
>NW_008237425.1:14080-16489 GCF_000691975.1 Corvus brachyrhynchos
TCGTTCCCCATTGGTTGTTTTGTGTTCCCCTGCGCAGGCAAGGACTCTCAGGTCCTGTGATTGAGCTGTTCCTTGGCAGAGCCCGGCCATGCGGCTGGAGAAATAAACATCTCTGAAACATCTATCAAGAATCGGTCCATATATATATTTCTTTCCTTGGGCCTCGTTGTCTGATACACGTTGCAGTATCCCCCCTGTAACAGTGTAATACCTATGTAACACTTGTGTAAGACTTACGATTGTTAGAATTAGACCAGGATAGGTTAAGAAAGGAAAAACTAGAATCGTGTGTTAATCTTATTGGTCAGTTAACAAATATAATCCACAATTCTGTAAGAAAAAATATATGGAGCATATAGACCATATAGAAGAAGCTGTTTTTGCCTGCTGTTGCTGTTGCTGCTTGCCTTTATCATGTAACCCCCTTTGAGCTCTGCCTTCAAGAAATCTATGAGACTATGAAATAAAGAACTTAGCAGAACAGCAGCCTCCGCTGCTCTCTTGTCCTGGTCCGAGAAGGAAGGGTACCCCTTCAAAAGCTCAAAAGGGAACAGGGGTTTCTTTTCCCTAGCCAGAGAAGAGGAGGAGACGAGAACATGTGAGGGAAACAACATGGAGACACCAAGGTCAGTGAAGAAGGAGGAGGAGGAGGTGCTCCAGGTGCCAGAGCCAAGATTCCTCTGCAGGCTGCAGTGATGACCATAGTGAAGTAGGCTGCCCCCCTGCAGCCCATGGGGTCCACAGGGGATGCAGAGATCCACTCCCAGCCCGTGGGGGAGGTGCCTATGCCAGAGCAGGTGGATGCCTGGAGGAGGCTGTGATCCCATGGGAGACCCAGTGGAGAGAGGGGGCCGCTGCTTGCAGGCTGGAGCAGCCTGGCCTTGGAGGACTGCACCCTGTGGAAGAGTGACCCACGCTACAGGAGTTTTGGGAGGACTCCTGCTCGTGAGATTTGGAGCCATGCTGGAGAAGTTCACGGAGAACTGTCTTCCGTGGAAAGGGACCCCATGGTGTAGCAGGGGAAGGACTTCTCTTCCTGAGCAGTGGAAGATAAACTTGAGTGACGAACTGACCCCGTGCCCTGTCTCCCTGCACTGTCGGTGGGAAGGAGGGAGGGCTTCGGGGAAGAAAAGTTGTTTTAAGGGCTTATGTTTACTTCTCATTATCCTCCTCTGATTTTGTCAGTAATAAACTCACTTTGTACCTCTAAGTTGAGCCTGTTTTGCCCTTGGAGTGTTTTCTCCTGGTCCTTATCTCAAATCATGAACCCTTTGTTTAATTTTTCGCTCCTCTGCCAAGGTGTAGCAGGGAAGGGTGCGCGAGCGACTTTCGTGGGTGCCTGACGTTTGGCCAGTGACAAACCATGACATACAGGTACCTATTGTCGTGCACTGTCTTATGAACCTATTAGTAGTGTTTTCTTTTGTTTATCCTGTTGTGCCGGTTTGAACAAATTTGGAGGAAAATATCCTCTGATAGAAGGCAGGTTACAACCATCCCTTCCCCACCAGGTTTGGGAAAAAATTTTCCTTGGAGGAAAGTGAAAGAGATAAAAAACCTATTTATTTAACAAACACACAGGAAAAGGATAATAAATCTAAATAATAAAACCTCTCCCTGTGGAGAGAAACCTGGGAAGATTTCAGAGTCCTTCTGTAGGTGTGGTCTCTCTCCTCCTCCTCAGAGCTGGGGCGATGTGGGCCAACCTCCGGGGCCTCGGTGGAAAATTCTCCCGATGTGTTCTGATGTTGAAACAGTCCAGAAGAGAAGAAGGGAAAAACCAAAGTCCCAGGAAAACAAAGTTCATCTCTCCATCTCCCTCTGCCAAAAAGGAGCCGAAAGCTGGCTGAAAAGCAATCAGGGTGCTTCCTCCGCTCCTCTACCCGAAGGAGAAGCAGAGGAGTGTGTATCTGTGTCCTTGAAAAACTGTTTCGAAAAGTTCACTCAGTTTTTCTTCTCTTCCCCCTCTCAGGCTCAGTTTAAAGGCACAGAAAGGCACAAAATTAATTTCTGGGCATAAAGCAGCAATAGGGGATACACATCATAAAGTCACCCCAAGACATTCCACCCCTTATCCCATATCATTGGCTCATGCCCAAACTAATATATTCTAATTCTACACACACACATTAATACATATATATATATATACAGCTATGTACAAACAGTGACAGTGACACTCAGCAAGCACTGGTATAGAGGCATTCCACATTACAGGTGGTTTTCACACAACAATCAGATCTCCCTGTCGTACACAACGTGTTGTTCCATCTTTCTGCATTACCCACCATGTGCAACCAGGTCCCTGAGCAAAAACAACCCCATGGATGGGTTTGTCTGTACTCGAGGCAGAATTCATCCACACAGTCTTTCCTAACAGACCTCTGACATGCACTACTGGGACCTTAT
>NW_008237425.1:17120-18757 GCF_000691975.1 Corvus brachyrhynchos
TCATGGATCACCTGGGAGATACTGTCCATGGTTAGATCCACCCCTTGGTCTCGTGCCCACTTATAGGTGGCATCTCTGCCCTGATGGCCTGAGGCATCATGGGCCCATCGAGCTAAGAACAACTCTCCCTTGTGTTTCCAGTCCAAGTCTACCTGTGACACTTCTATCTTTGCAGCCTGATCTACCTGCTTGTTGTTTTGGTGTTCCTCATTAGCCCTACTCTTGGGGACATGAGCATCTCCATGGCGGACTTTCACAACCAGCATTCTTATTTTGGCTGCGATGTCTTTCCACTCTTCAGTGACCCAGATTGGTTTTCCCCTACGCTGCCAATTAGCCTTTTCCCACTTTTCCAGCCAACCCCACAGAGCATTGGCTACCCTCCATGAATCTTGAGTTCAGCGAGTTGGCTTGATCCTCCTTCTCCTTCAGTAGCTTCTGCAACCCATCGTGTGGGACTCCATACGGCTGCTTTCCACT
Source organism: Corvus brachyrhynchos (assembly GCF_000691975.1). Taxonomy (NCBI): domain Eukaryota; kingdom Metazoa; phylum Chordata; class Aves; order Passeriformes; family Corvidae; genus Corvus; species Corvus brachyrhynchos. Next base: position 17,601 of record NW_008237425.1, read on the forward strand.
TTTGTGTCATCCCTATGATGCAACAAGGACCGTTGGTGAAAAGAGCATAACGTGTGTCTTCTGATGGCAGTTGGTTGTTCGGTGGAGCTTCTTCAGCACGTGTCACTTGTTCTTGTTCCTCTTCATCACTAGGACCAAAGTTTTCACCTTCAGGCCAATTTGTGATTATTTCCAAAATCCCAGGGCAATTCAGTTTACCGATACGGGTGCGCTGTGTGATGAGAGCAATCCATTTGCTCCATGTGGCATTGGTGGCATGGTGGGTAGAGGGAACCGTTGCTTTGAACATTCAGCCCAGCACCGGTAGTTGGGGTGCCAGGAGGAGTTGTGCTTCAGTGCCGATTACCTCTGAGGCGGCTTGGATTTTTTCATTGCCAAGAGTTCCTTCTCTGTTGGGGTGTAGTTGGCTTCAGGCCCTCTGTAGCTTTGGCTCCAGAATCCCAGTGGTCGACCCCAAGTCTCACCAGATACCTTCTGCCAAAGGCTCCAATACAGACCATGGCTCCCAGCTGCAGAGTAGAGCAGGTTCTTCACTTCTAGTCCTGTCTTGACTGGGCCAAGGGCTACAGCATGAGCGATTTCCTGCGTGATCTGGGCGAAGGCTTGCTGCTGTTCAGGGCCCCAATGGAAATCGTTCTTTTTGCGGGTAACCAGGTAGAGGACTCACAATCTGGCTATACTCAGGAATATGCATCCTCCAAAAGCCTATGGCACCTAGGAAAGCTTGTGTTTCCTTCTTGTTGGTTGGTGGAGACATTGCTGTGATCTTATTGACGACCTCAGTGGGAATCTGTCGCCGTTCGTCATGCCATTTCACTCCCAGGAACTGGATCTCTTGAGCAGGTCCCTTGACTTTGCTCTTCTTGATGGCAAAACCAGCTTCCAGGAGAATTTGGATGATCTTCTCTTCTCTCTCGAACACTTCTGTTGCGGTGTTCCCCCACACAATGATGTCATCAATGTTCTGCAGATGTTCCGGAGCCTCACCCTTTTCTAGTGCAGTCTGGATCAGTCCATGGCAGATGGTGGGACTGTGCTTCCACCCCTGGGGCAGTCGGGTCCAGGTGTACTGCACGCCCCTCCAGGTGAAGGCAAACTGAGGCCTGCACTCTGCTGCCAGAGGAATGGAGAAGAATGCATTGGCAATGTCAATAGTG
>NW_008237425.1:18903-22496 GCF_000691975.1 Corvus brachyrhynchos
CTGTTGAAGGGTGAGTGGGTCTTGCTGACCACCCCTTGGGTCTCCAGCTCACGGATCATCTTGTGGATGGGAATCACAGCATCTCGAGTTGTCCGGTACTGTCAGCGATGCACTGTCGAGGCAGCAATTGGTACTCTGTTCTTCCACCTTCAGAAGGCCTACTGCAGATGGGTTCTCTGATAGTCCAGGCAAAGTGTTCAATTGCTTAATGCCCTCTGTCTCCACAGCATCAATTCCAAAAGCCTACCTAAGTCCCTTCAGGTCTCTAAAATACCCGCTTTGGAGGAATTCTATGCCCAAAATGCACGGGACTTCTGGACCAGTCACAATGAGATGTTTCTTCCACTCATTTCCAGTCAGGCTCACCTCAGCTTCCACCAAGGTCAAATTTTGTGATCCACCTGTTACACCAGAAATAGAAACAGATTCTACCCCCACATGTTGCAATGGGATTATTGTACACTGCGCACCTGTGTCAACCAAGGCATCATATTTTTGTGGTTCTGATGTACCAGGCCAACGAATCCACACAGTCTAAAAAACACGGTTTTCCCTGGCCTCTACCTGGCTAGAGGCAGGGCCCCTCTATGCCTAGTTATCCTTCTTTCCCTGAGCATACATTTTAGAGGTTCCTTCAAGGGGACAAGACACGTCATCACCTCTTCCATCATATCTGGTGGTCCGGCTACAGGCAACTGGAGCTACTTCCTTTTTGGTGAGACTTCCTCTCTGAGTCTTGTGTGCCTTCAATTCATGCACTCATGCTGCCAGAGCAGAAGTGGGTTGTCTATCCCACCTCCTCATATTTTCCCTAAAGTCACACAGGAAGAACCACAGCTCACTTCGTGGGATGTACCTTCTCTCTCTAGCTGGGGGACCTCTGAGTTTGGTAACAGAATCTCTGATCTGTACTACCGAGATTTGGAGAAGGCCCTCTTTAATCTCCTTCTTGAGTTCCTGGTTATTCTTCTCCATCTTCCACTTTGTGCAGACATGTTTCCACAGCTGCGATTCTTGCATGTGTTGGGCCATGCATGGCATCTGCATATGCTCGGAGCATCGTCGCCATATCCCACATGGTCTCATTCCCACCATCATCCGGTTTCATAATTGCTAAAGCAGAAGCATATTCTTGTGGCACAAGCCACATCACTGGGTGAACTCTGAAACTGTCCAGACTCCTCAATCCTGGGTCATTCGTGTAGACAATCTCTACCACCGCTAGTTTTCTCAGGCGTTGGATCCCTTGTTCTATGCTCTTCCACTGGGTTTGCTGCATATAGAAATCATCTGCGCACAGATATCTCTCCCTCATGCCTCTCAAAACCCGTGTCCGGAGACTGACAGAGTCAGCCCTCCTTATTATCACTTGGTCAATAGCTGGATCATGTGACAGAGATCCCAAATGCCTGGCTTCAGCACCATCCAGCATCACATCATCACCTGCAACATCCCACATACGGACCATCCGACTTATTATGGATTCATCAGACCATCGGGTGTAGTCCTTTCTTAGGCTATGAAGGTCTTCTATGGACATGGATTCAGTAATGGTTTCTGTGCCTGAGTCAGTTGATGGCTTTGAGGTTCCTTCCCCTGCATCATCTTCATCTTTCACTGGATGATCAGTTTTGGTTGTGTGCTTTTTTTTCCTGACAGGAGCCACTGTCAATGGCTTAGGCTCTCTGTCTGGTTTGGCTGCAGTTTGAGTGACTGGGGTGGCTGCTGATTTATATTTCTGCCCCTCTACCTTTACCTGCTGCTCTACAGTACCTAGCAGTGGGCGATAGGCATATGCCAAGGCCCAACATATTGCAAGGAGGTTGTTCTCATTGGAATTGTCATTGCATTTCTCTTTCAGATATTTCCCCACCTCAGCTGGTTTCTGAATTTGTTCAGGGGGGAAATTCCAAGCTATTGGGTCAGGGAATTTCTTCAGGATTTGGCCCATATCCTCCCATTCCCCACACCACTCAGGATTTTCCACCTCTGGGTCAGGTGTCTCATCAGTCACCCTGGAAATCTGAGCTCTCATTCTAGACAAGCTGCAAACCGCATAGAGGAAGATTACCTGATTAAATACCAGGAAGGTGGTCTCTTTAACATCCAGGGGAAACTGAACATTCTCAAAAGATAACCTATCAAATATAAAGGGGAAGGAGATGTCTAGGAACCCAGAGTGCCGAGAATATTTCTCTGCCTGTTTTTAAGGGTTTTTACCCCCCTGAACAACACTGTTTTGACCTCCATCGTTGGAAAAAACTGCCTATGATGAGACAAGAACTAGAAAATACAATGGTGTGAATTAGGTGATAGACTACTAAGTAAGATTGTCACAGGGTGAAAAATTTAGAGGTTTTAGGCTTCTCTTTGTTGTAAATAGATAAGAGCAAAAAACATCAAAATGGAGGATTGTTGTTGTTCTCCAAACCTTCTTCTTCTACTACTCCATATTCTGCAGTAAAAGTAATTTGGGATGATTGGACAAAAAATTCCACAGTTACTAAATAATTGGTAGGAAAGTGAAAATAATATACGTTTTTAGTAACCATTGGTTAAATTATCTTTAAAAGGCTGTGTAAATCTTGATAATTAGACTTTTTTCCTGCATTCTCTGCTCTGTGTTATGCCTGGGTCACGCTAGTGACTCTGTTTCTCTGATAAGACTTAATAAACAACTATCTGGCAGCAGTGAAACTCCAGGAAAAGTCTCCATTTGTCTCTCGTGCTAACTCCTGGCAAGTACTTTAAGACGCTCTCCCATTAGGAGAGATTTGATTTACAGCACGGTTCAGTGTCAGAGATGAAAGGCTGGGAAACTGCGTCTCCCCCTCCTTTAACAAACTGGGTGCAATTACTAATAAACCCCCAAAACAAGCTACGGAAACTAGGACTGGGATTAGGACGGAGAAACCACATATCTTACTTTGAACACCTGCCTGTACCTCTGTTGACTTCTTATAAATCATTATCACCGAGCACAACAAAATAGAAATCCGGATTCGTGTCCCTCCTCTGTAAAAGTTACGTATTAGGGACAAGATTGGAGCAATCTGTGGATAGGCAAATAGGCCTAGGGACCAGAAAAGCATTAGTACCTCCAGCCAGAGAGACATTATGAACTCAACCAACATGGTGACTACTTTACCCCAATACAAAGTAAGTAAATTCAATCCAAAATGTAATTAGTACAGGTTTTTTCACTTTCCTCCGAGCCATGCATTGAGCACCACTAATTATTTGTGCCAGTTTGGACAAATTTGGAGGAAAATATCCTCTGATCAAAGGCAGGTTACAACCACCCCTCCCCCACCAGGTTCAGGAAAAAGAAATTTTCCTCAGAGGAAAGTGAAAGAGATAAAAAACTATTTATTTAACAAACACACAGGAAAAGGATAATAATGCTAAATGATAAAACCTCTTGCTGTGGAGAGAAACCTGTGTAGGCCAGTGGGCCTGCTGGACAAGGAACGAAAGGAGTCCTATAGTGGGACAAGTCCTAGGTTCCTTTCTAGCTTATGGTGACTGAAAAAGCTTCCCCCAGAATGCTCTGTTCTGTATACTCTGTAATGTACCCCAATTCTGCTTCTCTG
>NW_008237425.1:22526-23157 GCF_000691975.1 Corvus brachyrhynchos
TCTGGTTGCCTCCACTGGCTGCTACACCCCTTGTTACCTTACACACCCCCAGACCTTCCCCACTGGCTCCCATTCCCTAGTCCCGTCTTTGTACCGCCCCCATACCCTCAGATCATTGGTCCCTGATGCTCTCTCCGCTCCCCTATATAACCCTGGATCCCCCATTGTTCTGCTCCCTACTTCTCTGGAACCTTGCAAGAGTGTGGCTGCAATAAATCTCTCCCGTGGAACCCCATGTGAAGACCCTTCCTGCTCCTTCATCGTCAAACTGTTTTTGCCAGCTATCCAGTGTGTGTGTGCACGTATGTGCAAGTGTGGGCACCGAGCGCTTCCTCCTTGGAGGCGCTTTTGGGGAGGTCATGGCACTTTACTATCCAATACCACCACGATGAATGGCCGCCTGAACTGGGACTTGTTCTGAGGGTCCCTGAGAGCATCTCCAACAGCCCGCACTGCTGGAAGTTCACGTTTGGCACAGTCGCTTCTCCGAAGAGCAGCCTGAGTTTTATTGGGATGATCCGAGGTGCTGCCAGCAATCCTCTGAAGATTACAGGGTCAGTCTGAGCTGGCGAAACAGCTTGCCCGGGAGGAGGTGCGGGGGCACCACCAGGCCACCCAGGCGCACCTTGGG
>NW_008237425.1:23400-24520 GCF_000691975.1 Corvus brachyrhynchos
AGGCAGCAGGTCACGGTCCAGCCGTCACTCTCCTGCCTAGAGCTGGGGATGCGGAGCCAGGCTCCATACTGCTCTGCCATGGGGTCCCTGCGTGGCCCCGCCTCGCCCGCCACCCCGCGCTGCTCCTCTGCCTCCTGCAGCAGCAGGCTGTGCACTACCACGCAGAGCTTGCCCCAAGAGTTTCTTTGACCCCAGAGTTTCATGAGATATTGGGTCACTTTTCTGTGTTTTCCTTTTATCCTTTTTCTCTCGGGTGTTGGGAAGAGGAGAAATGGGAACTAAACTGGCCCACTCCCAGCAGGACGTTTATATCCAAGTTAAATCAGCCCTTCGTCAGGGAAATTTTTGTTTTTCAAGGGGGGAGCTGAAGCGTTTCTTTCATTGGCTGTTTAAGCATTTTCCTTACATTTCGCGGGACTCACTCCTTTCTAAGGATTTTTGGGATCAAGTTGGGATAAAGTTGGGTGTTCTACAATCAAGAGGAGACTTATCGGTGGGAAAGTTTTATCCTTTATTTGCAACGATTGTTAAATGCGTTAAAGGTATTGAGCAGTGTTCGGGAAATGTTATCCCCAGTTTAAAAACCCCCTCGCCATGCTTCTTTCCCCCTGTTCCTGACCCCTCTTCCCTGCCTTGGGGGGTGTCTTGGTTTGAAAGACAGATGTCTGCTAAGGAATGAAGAAGCCTCCCTTGGAATGGCAGTTGCGACCCCCCTTCCCTTTGAGTTATTATAATTTTGAAATTAAGGGGCTTTCAGGCAAAGATATGGGAAATAGGAATAACAGTTCTTTACTATTATATATCTATATGTGTATAACCAGTGAAACAAACAACAATAACTATGGTAGTAACAGCAAAACAATCACAAACCCAGTCCCAGCCTTCTCAGCTGTCAGGCCCTTTCCCCTTGGGTGCAGTTCCGGTCGCAGCCGGAAGGGGGCGCTGGCGGCTCCTGGTGAGCAGGGCAGGTGTGATGGTTCCCCCGCGGCTGCAGGGGGAGCTCCGGAGCGAGCTCGGGGAGCACGTGGCACTGGTGGTATGGGATCCTGGGGAGGGATGGAACAAAAAAGCTTCACAAACCCCTGGGCAGCCGATCCCGGTGTCCGGCCAGACCCTCGGG
>NW_008237425.1:25672-28930 GCF_000691975.1 Corvus brachyrhynchos
CTCTGCCTCTGTCTCTGAAGTGTCTCCTGGCCCGTTTTCGGGGCGATTCAATGGGCGTGTTTGCGTCGGGCCCCTCCCCCTCCGCCAGGAGTCCCCTCCCAGCTGCAGACCCTGCCTCTCCCTCCTGTGTTCCTGCCCCCTCCATCCGTGGCTCCGCCCCTGGGAACCAACCCACTTCAGGTTCCCACACTACTGGGACCGGAAGTGAGGGGGGTGGCTACTGGAAGGATGTCATCTTGGCCGCACCACACTGGGCGGCCCCAGCTCGCCGAAAGCCCTGCACTCCTGCCAGGCACTCTCCGTCCTTTTGGAGGAGGAGAGCAGTGGCTTCTCAGCTTCTGATGCTGAGTCTGAGGATCACTGGGCTAGGGTGAAGAGGCGGGCGACCAAGAACAGCAGTTGGGGGCTGGCAGATAAAATCCCACCTTACCCAGCCCCAGTTATTTACAAGAGGGGAGGGAGAAATCCTTATTGGGAATCCATCTCCTACGCGCAATTAAAGGAGCTATGTAAAGCCAGCAAGGACTATGGGCGGGGGTCACCCTACTTTAAAAACCTGCTCCAGGTCTCTCTCTCCACTCTCACCCTAGTGTCCCATGATATTAAAAACATTATGTCATGTCTCCTCTCTCCCACGGAATATATGCTATGGGAGATGACATGGAAAAAACAATTAAGAGGGCTCCTACAAACATATCAAGGAGACTGTACTAGGAGTCATTTAACCATTGAACATTTATGTGGAGAAGGTGACTTTGAGCATGCCCAGGACCAGGCCCAAATCATCCCCGAGGCTGTCCTAAGAGACATCAAAAGGGTAGCAGCGGCAGCACTGCTCCAGACCCCAGATGATGCCACTCCCACCCTGAACTTTTCAGATGTTAGACAAGGCACAGAAGAGTCTTTTATTAAATTTATTGATCGTCTAAAGAGTTCTATTGAGAGGCAGGGTGGGGATGGAGAAGAGTTCTATTGAGAGGCAGGTAGAGAATGCAGAAGCCTCCAAAGAGATTTTATGTAGTTTGGCAATGGCCAACTCAAATTCAGAGTGTAAGAAAATTTTAAGGGCCCTTCCTTTCGACCCTAAGCCTGCAATAGACCAAATGATCAAAGCCTGTGCCAAACTGACATCCACTGAACACACAATAGCAACAGTGGTCTCAAAAGGGGTGACTGAAGCCTTAGTGGCATCATCAAGGGACAAGCAGAGGGGTTTTAACTGTAGAGAGCCTGGACATTTTATAAAAGACTGCCTAAAACACCGTGTGGCCAAGGACTGTCATTGACCTGTGGGGTGCCCACCATCAGACTGCCCGACTTGTCAACACCACCACCAGTGGCATTCGGGAAACGCCCAGCAGAACACGGGACGGCCCCGCGCTACACCTTTTTGGGAGCAGTGTTTGCCTCTGCCCACACAAGAGAGAAGGCCAAAGATACCATCTGACACTTCCTCCTGGCGTTTGCCACCCTGGGCGTTCCTGCAGGAGAGAACATCAAGCCTTACACCGGCCCAGCAAACACTGCTCCCATGGACCCAACCCTGCCAGAGACCGACAAAGAACAACCTAAAGACCAAAGAAATACAGCCCGGAGACAGTGCAGATCTACATTACAGATACTGACCCACTGTCCCGTCACCAGAACTTCAACCAGGACATCAACTGGATAAGTTTAACCCGTTGTGGTGTCTCCTTACGTCTTTCCCAAATTGCCTTCATTATTGCAATCCCTACCCCCTTCATCCTCCTGTTGCTTTCCCACCAGCTAATATTCCCTACCTCCACCTATCTGCTTTGCTCTTCCCGCAGCCACGCTCCCCAGTACCCCTATTGGGATGCTTTCTGTTAGTTTGCATCCCCCTTTTATTTACTCCTCGTTACCCCTTCTTCAGCCAAGCAACCCCATATCCCTGTCACCTTATTACCATCCCCTTTTTTCCAGGCTTTTAATTAATAAAGAAAGGGGAATACAAAGAGGGAGGGAAAGGAAGCCCCCCCCTCCAAAAAATTGCAACCTTTTTTTAACAATCTTGTTTGAAAACCCAAACAGAAGCAGCTACTCAAGCTCGTACCCACACCCAACACCATGATGCCCAGCACCTGCCTCGCCACTTTCTTCTGGATGCTCTTGACAACATTGGCCATGGATGCTTGGTTGGTAGCGCAGCCCTCAGATCATTGGTCCCTGATGCTCTCTCCGCTCCCCTATGTAACCCTGGACCTCCCATTGTTCAAGGGCTACTTCTCTGGAAACTTGCACGAGTGTGGCTGCAATAAATCTCTCCCATAGAACCCCATGGGAAGACCCTTCCTGCTCCTTCATCGTTGGACTGTTTTTGCCAGCTATCCGGTGTGTGTGTGTACGTGTGTGTGCAAGTGTTGTGGCTGCACCAAGCAGCTTCCTCCTGGAGACGCTTTTGGGAAGGTCATGGCATTTTACCATCCAACACCGCTGCAACACCCCCTGAATAATCAAAGATCTTTTTGACAATTTTCCCCCTTAGGGATAAAATTCAAAGTGGATCTAGAGGCCCCTGTGTCTACCAGGAAACGCACCTCCCCTTGATCCGGACCCACCTTAAAAGTTAGCAAGGGCTCCAGAGCAGTGGGTCCCTGGTATAATGGGAGACCCTGACACCCCTAGAAATCCATCTCCATTATCCTCTGGACTTCCTCCTCCTGAGGATCCAGCTGTCTCTGCAGACAGTCCTGCTTTCAGTGTTCCTCTGCCCTGCAGACACACACTGATTCCTTCCCAACTTCAGTTTGGGTTGGCTCTCCTCTGATGAGGAGGGAATGCTTCTGCCACTTCCTTGTGGCTGACCCCGTCCCTTCTATCCTGGGGGACCCCTTCAGTCGTGCAGTTCATCCCTCTGGGGCTATAAAACTCTGCCATCACCTTTGCCTTTGCTTTCGCCTTTTCCTCATCCCTTCTTACATACACTTGCTGTACCTTTCCAACCAGTTCATCCAGGGGCTTATTCTGCCCTTTCTCTGGCCTCCACCCCTGCTACTGCCTGTGGGTACTCATTCTCCCAAAGCTCAAAATCATTCATTTCTCCAGTGAACCAAAAAAAAATCCTTAAAAGAAAATCCTAATCCTTCCACGTACAATCTGCATTTCCCACATATTCCTTCTTCCTCCTCCTTGTGCTCTCTCCTCACTACACACCTGTAATAGTTTGAAAACAAACCAGTGGGAGGCACCAAGTCAGAATAACAATTTAATAGGAAAATTAAAGAAAAGGAAAAAAAT
>NW_008237425.1:28954-29821 GCF_000691975.1 Corvus brachyrhynchos
AGGATACAACCTGACACCCTGTTAGTCAGGGTGGCGGTAGCAGTCTGATAAAATGGTGGCTGCAGTCCTCCTGAAGTGGTGGATGTGGTTCTGTTGAAGTGGTGATCCTGTAGAAAGGGTCTGCTCTTCCGCTGAAGGTCCAGTGGTGGCTATGTAGTTCCTGTCCTCTGGGAATCCAGTGGAAAGGCTTTCTCTGGTGTTTGGAATCTCAGCTTATATCCACGATGGAATGCTTGGTTCCTCCTTCTGGGTGGAGCATCTCACAATGGGATGATGAGTCATGAGGCAAGGTGTTGATTAGGCTCAATAACAGAAGATAGTCTGGAGGGAGTTATCTCTGAGTCATGCAGCATGGCATTGATGGGCCATTAACAGAAAGATAGTCCAGGGGGAGGAGGCAAGGAAACACTGCCCCACCTGGTTTCAGCAGCTCATGAGGATGGTAATAGAATACACTGCAACCCAGGACAACACTGTTGTGTCAGTTTGGCCAAATTTAGAAATATATCCTCTGAGAGAAGGCACAACCACACCTCCCCCACCAGGATCGGGAAAGAATAAATTTTCCCCGAAGGAAAGTGAAGGAGATAAAAACTATTTATTTAACAAACACATGGGAAAAGGATAATAACGCTAAATAATAAAATCTTTCACTGTGGAGAAAAAAACCTGGGAAAGTGTTAGAGTCCTCCCTTTGGTCTCCTTGGAGCTGGGGCTTGGCCCAGGGCCAGACCCTCTGTGCTCGGTGGAAAGTCCTCCTGATGTGTTCTGATATTGAAGCAGTCCACAGAAAAAGGGAAAAAATCCGAAATTCCAGGGAAGGAAAAAAAATTCAACTCTCAGTATCGCTTCAGAGAAAAAGAAGCT
>NW_008237425.1:30362-30918 GCF_000691975.1 Corvus brachyrhynchos
GATACAAAAATGCTGCTAGCAAGGATTTTCTTGCTATTTGCTAAGTCCGTGAGAGACTTTTCTCTCTCACAGAAGAGGTAGCAGGGAATGTAAACAACCAAGCCACCTGCAACCTTGAAAAGTCTTGTTTATGGTATAGTAGAAAAATATTTTGACAAGGATGTTTTAGGATTTTAGCCAATCACCCCCAAAGGGTGGCTGATCCTTTGTCCAATTAGACTATGAAGAAAAAAGTCTATTAAAAAGTTTGTAAAATAATTAAATAAATCAATCTTGCTGCACAATGCCTGTCTGCTGGATCTTCTCTCCTCCTGCTCCTCCCTATGGCTGCAGGACACTATGATATACCCTCAAGCCTAGGACTGAGGTAATAAAGGGGTTCAGATTGGGCTGGACCAGCTCTATTGGTGGAACCTCAGGTGTTAACTAACCAGGTGGCCTTTGCCAGATGCTGGTCCCAATTTTTGAAAGTTCCCCCACCTAGTGCCTTCAAAGTGGTTTTCAACAATCCATTGCACCGTTCCACTTTGCCTGCAGCTGGTGCATGGTAAGGGAT
>NW_008237426.1:0-1469 GCF_000691975.1 Corvus brachyrhynchos
TAGCTCTCTGGGCACCCCTGGCCATAGCCCTCCGCTTCCCTCTGCCCCCGCTTCCTGCTTTTGTTAGAAATGCTACAACTTTTACTATTTTTTTAACTAACTTTAGTCAGGGGTTTGTTCACCTTTGCCCAAGGGGAGGGGTATCAAAGCTTTTCTTCAAAAGACTCTGTTTACCCAGGGTTTGAGTTCTGCTGGCTGGGGCCAGGTAGGCGTCAGTCAACAAAAAGAAGATTCCCAGATGATGAGAGTTTAACATGCATCTACAGGTTGGGAGTGGCCAGAAGATACAGAGGAGATAAACGGACATTAACATTACTGCCTGATGTGGCTGGAGACACGTGGTCTGGGAAAAGATACTGATAAGAGCACCAAATTAGCATCCACGGAAAAGGGATCAATAATCAATAGGAGATTGAATACTAAGGATTGTGTAATTCAGGTGCAATGAAGAAGAATTTCTTTGGGGTTTTGACATAAATATGTGAAAAATCTGGTAAAGAATCATGTGTGATGGAAAAATTTCCGCTGCACAAACCAGGCATGTGTGGATGGAATAATTTCTATTGCACATCCCGGCCAGCATACCATCCTGGCCAGAATAAAGTAATGTCTAATTCTCTAACATTGAAAAGATGTTGTTTGAGAGTTTCTGTTTTCCCCTAGGCTTTGGTGACACTTTCTCTTTGGCTTTCTCAGGCACCAACACTCCCAAAGTGCCCCTCAGCATGGCCTACAGGCAGCTGCAGAGCAGCAGGCACAGCTCCCCCCACGAGGCCCTGCGTATTATGAACACACAGGTCTCCCTCCCTTCCCTGCTGGCAGCTCAACCTGCAGCTTCTCAGGCACAGGAGGGCACCTCCTGTAGGGGCAGAGGAGGCTCAGCCTGATGCACGTGTGCTCAGCTCCAAGACCTGGGAGCTTTCTCTGTCCTTGTCTGTTTGCTGCCGTGACCATTTGTAGGGTGATCCAGGATCAGGGCCAAGCAGGTATTCCCAAGGGACCCTGTATTGGCAGGAGGTGGCTGGGTGTTGGGAATGGAGGAGACACAGGGTGCTGTTGGCGCCATCTCTCTTGGAAAACCTTTAGGGGTTGGCCTGCCCAGGACACAGCTGGTTCCTGCTGCCACCACAACTCTGAAACACCTGTGAAGCTCGTGGAAACCCCCAGCACCATTGCTGGAGCGTGTGAATATTCCAGATGACAATCCATCCTGCAGAGTAGCCATGGCACTGAAGAGGTTTCCTGAAAGGCATGAGGACCACGGAGGATTCGCCAGTGAAACAGGACTTGTGTTCTACAACTGGAGGGGCTCCATTAGGAGCACCCAGCAGCGTGAGTGTGCTGAGCCCAAGTGTGAGAGCCAGAGGAGCGCAGGCACGTGCCAGGAACTGGAGCTGCGGTGTGTGAAGGGGGAGGGAGGTGTGGAAGGAGGGGGCAGCCAGTGTGAGAGGTGCAGGAGGCGGAGGCAC
>NW_008237426.1:9954-16522 GCF_000691975.1 Corvus brachyrhynchos
ACGGGATCGGCCCTTTGGCCAGGGACAGGGGGTAGGAGCCGCCGGCTTCAGCAGATCTGACCGCAGCGGGGGAAAGGCAGACACAGGCCTGACCCCCCCAGCCCAAGGGAGCCCCCAGAAGAGATGGGAACCCCCGCACTGCTGAGGGAGCTGCCCACAGCAGCTGACAGAGAGGATCCCACGGCTGTGCTCTGAGGGAAAGAGGTGAGGATGGGGCCCGGCATGGTCACCACCACCGGCGAAGGCTCGATGTACACCGTGGAGTCAGCGCAGCGGGCGACACAGGGCTCACTGCAGCTGCTTGCAAGGGGGGTTGGGCCACAGGGGCCGCAGGGCCGTGGGGGACAGGGTCTGCAGCAAGACATCTCTCGGCGCAGGAGGCAAAGCTGCAACACAGAGCAGGGAGCGCCAACCAGCCTCAGGATCAGTCTGTCTGTCCCTCAGCTCTCTCCAGGGACACATGCGGTCTTCAAAACACGCTCTGTGCCCTCAGCTCCCACATCCCTCCTCGTGCCCTGTGAGTGGAACGGCACAGGAAGGCCGCCCCACTTCAGGAATAGGACCCAGCACAGTGGCTTTAAGGCCCCTGTGGAAAGACGGGTCACAGCCCATGTCCAGAACAGACATGGCTGTGTTAGAGATGTCCGGAGACATTTTGCTACACCACTGCAGGTGCAAATTCTGCTGGGCACATCCCCCTGCGGCTGAGCCCCATTGATCCCCTTCTGCTGGAACAAAGCCCCCTCTTCCCAGCTGTCCCCAGCCACCCCCATGGAAAGGCTGACGGCCCTTCAACAGTTCTGTGTCAGGGCCAAGCTGAGGCAGCCCAAGGATCAGCCTGGACAGCCTCCATGACAGCACTTCAGCCCACAGGGAGAGATGGAGTGGACTCAGGCTTACCTCGTTCCTCGAGGAAAGGCACACCAGAGAGGAGGAGGATGCAGAGCCTGGAGCAGCGCAGCCTTTTATGCCGTGTCCCAGAGCCCTGTGGGGCCACAAACATTCTTTGTTTGCAAAACATCCAAACTCCTGGGAGTGGCTACTTGCGAGGCCTTGCTGCTGGTGAAGTCCATGCCTCTTTCATCTCAGGCATTTTTCTCCAGTTTCACACCAGCCAACAAGGAAATGATTCATCTGTGTCCACTGCTGATGAAGTCCCTGCCTCTTTCATCTCAGGCATTTTTCTCCAGTTTCACACCAGCACACATGGAAATGATTCATCTGTGTCCCAGCTTCCTAAGGCCCCTTGACTTGGAGTTCCCAGTCCGGTGTGTAAGGTGAGTTTAAATGGATTTTTGCAGTGTCTGTTGCTTCTGTCACTTGTTCTTCTTGATGGTTAATTTGGCTCCAGTTGCAGTTAAATTCAGCCATGAGAGACACCTCAGGTCAGCTCTCAGGAGCTTTCAGTGCAGGCACTTGGGCTAATCCTGAGAGTCATTACTTCCACGGGTCATCACAGATGTACAGAAGACTGTGGGTCAGTTGAGGCAGAAAGTCAACACTGCACAATCCCATAATGGGGAAGAGACCCAGCTCTGCAGGGAGGTGGCAAAGCTCAGTGGCAAGCAAAGCCCATGTTCAGCTGGAAGGATGTCCCCTGCAGGCCTGAGTGACAGCCATAGGGATTTGCTTCTGGTCCACAGGCTGTACCACGATCTGGTTTTGTGATCAAAGAGATGCCACGTCCTTCCCTGAAAAAGACCCACAGCCACATTGACCTCTTTTGCTCAGCATGTTCATCCCAGAGGCCAGAGACCTGGATGGCGGCTTTGGGGAAAGGCTGAGGGCAGGGATCCCAAAGCTCACGGCTCTTTTTTCTGGGTCAGGAGTGGGGTTTCCCATTGGATGCATTTTGCATTTCAAAGGGACACTGGATCAGTCTCCCAGAGCACGTGGTGATGTGGAAGAGTTGGGAAAATCCCTGAGCTCCAGGCAAACCTGACTCACCCAGCGTGGACTTCAGTGGACTGGGTGCCACAGACTCAGGGGTTCAAGGGTTAACAGAGCTCATGTCCTCAATGTTCTGCTGCCATGAAGGGCACTTCCCCACCTTTTATCCTGGATCACCTGGTACAATCTCCTGCATTTGCTGTCTCCCAAGGCATGGCCTTTTTGGTGGCTGCTCAAGGGCTGTCGTACACCAGATCAACCCCAGAAGGTCTGGGTGGAGCTCTGGAGGTCTTGTGCTCCTATCAAGTGCTCTGGGCAGATCCAACTGCCCCGGTTCCTCAGCAGGCTCTGGGCCTTGTCCTGCTGACTTCTAAGCACTGACACAGCTCAAGAAAGAGGTCACTGTCCCTTGTGCAGTTCTCCCAGGCCTGTCCCTTGTCTTCCCCCAGGGAGTCCTGGGATTTCTTTTCTTGCAACTTGTGATTGCTGCCTCTTGCCCTTTGGCAGTGCACCTCTCAGGAGAGTTTGGCTTCATTCTCTCCAGAACCTCCAGGAGGTGGTGGAGACAGCAGCTGCATGCCTCTCTCCACACCTTGCTCATCTCCACCAGGTTGCACAAGCACAGTGCCCTCCGCCTCCCCCCATACGTCAGGTGCTGCAGCCCTTATGTTCTGCCTGGTCCTCTGCCAGTGCCTCACTCCATAAGAGATCACCACCACCTCCCTTGTCCCTGGGGACACCAAATGGGGACACCAACCCAGATGTGGCCTCTGCAGTGCCAAGGAAAGGGCACCATCCACGGGGTGATCAGATCTCAGGCTTATGGGGTGGGATCCAGAAATGGGCAGTAAGGAACTCTCAGGATCAGGGGTGAAAGCTCTCTTGGGACAGACTTTCTCTCTGCTTTCCAGCCCTTGTACCCCAAAGGGATTCCTTGTCACTGGCCTGCCAGTGCAATGCAGAGCAAGTGGCATTCCCTTCACATACTCAGCCCTGTGCTCTCCAGACTGCCATGTGGCATGTGCTCACCAGTGCAGGCAGCCTCAGTGTCATCTCCTGGTGGTCCTCCCCCTCGAGGACCTGGGAGGCTCAGCTGTAGGAGCCCTTTCCATCTCCTGGTAGTTCCCCAGGGGTGCAGGGCATCCCTGGAAGAGCTGTCCAAGAGACAGGCACCTGTCTGACAGTGGCAGTGTTCAGAGGACAATGGGACAAGGCCCACAGCTTCTGGAGGCAACTGGGGTGTGTTCTTCTCAGAGCAGGAGCAGAGGACTTCCATTGGTCTCTCCCAACCTCCATTATCCTGGGTTACCCTGCGTCCCATGGGCCCTTGAGAACCCACCAAAAGGCAATGCCTTTTGAAAAGCTGCAGCAGCAGCAGCAGCACAGGATTACACAGATGTACACGAGGTGGTTTGGGACTGGTCCTAAAATGTCTAGTAATTCCCCTGACAAAGGCAGAAATTTTGGAGAGATGAGGCTATGTGTTCTGGTATCCCTGGAATGCCTGAGTCCAGGGCACCATGTGCACTCATTTCCACATCAGGATGATTCAGGTTTGCCTAAAGCTCATGGATTTTCCCAACTCTTCCACATCACAATGATTCCCACATGCTCTGGGAGACTGATCCAATATCCCTTTGAACTGCAAAATGCATTGAATGGGCATAGGGATGCCTGCCCCAGGAAAAAGAGTCATGAGCTGTGGGCTCCCTGCCCTCAGCTTCTTTCCCAAATCCGCCATGCAGATCCTGGCCTCGGGGGTGACACACTGAGCAAAATGGGTCAATTTGTGTGTGAGAGAATGGGTCCATTTGTCTTTCCGGGAGAGATGTAGGCACGTGCCTTTGATCACCTTCCTACCTGTTGATTTCCTTGTTTTCTAGAGGATCTCAACTTCCCAAGCTGAGGCCAGAGCTCTGCTTGTAAAATGCATGAGAGCCCTGCTTAGTTTTTCAAGGGACACACAGCTGTGGAGATTCCCTTAGACAAGTCCCTTGAGAGACAGTTTATTGAGTCCTTGGTTTTCTTCTCTTGGTTGTCAATCTGCCTCTGTTCCCCAGGCTCATGGGCAGAAAAAAGCAGGCTGTGGCAGAGACTGATAAGAGAAAACAAGGCCCTCGTGGTCCTCAGTCCTCTCAATGAGGAGCTTCCCTCCGGCCCACAGTGATCCTACTTTGCCACTGAGCTTTGCCGCAGCCCTGGAGAGGTGCATCTCTTCTTCTCTATGGGACTGTGCTGCCTTGACCTTCCACCTGAACTTACCCACCATCTCCTCCTTGTCAAAGTGACCCCTAGGGAGAAATGCCTCTCAGGCCTGGCTTGTGCATCTGCACCAAAAGCACTTGAGGGCTCACTCGAGGTGTGTCTCATAGCTAAATTCCACTGTTGACAGGGCAGGCACTGTCCCCATGAAGAGGGCAATGTGACAAAGGCAATCCTTTGTGTGACACAAACCCACCTCCAATCTTCCTCCACTCCAGCCTCAGACCTCTGAGCCAATTGGCCTTACGCTTCTGGGACACAGATGAATTGTTTTGATGTTGGGACACAGCCCACTCACTTGGCCCTGGTCCTGAGAGGAACTTAAACCACTCAGTCATCTGCTGGCAAAGCAGCACAGGGAACTGCCAGCAGTCCTGGGAACTGCTAGAGTGTGTTGAGGACAACTTCCTAGCACAGGGGATAGAGAGCCTGACCAGAGGAGAGGAACTGCTGGACCTACTCTTTGCATCCTTCCCTCTAAATAGGAGTGATGTGGATTTTATGGGGAGTGGTCGCTCAGTGCATATGGAATTGGATGGATGGCAGCACGCCAGGACTTGTGGTCAAGAGCTCAATGTCCAACTTGAGTGGTGTCCAACCAGTGATGAGTGTGTTTTCTCAGGGTTTGGTGATGGGACCAGGAATATTTAATGCCTTGCTGGGAGACATGGGGGGAGGGATTGAGTGCATCCTCAGCACGTTTGTGGGTGACACTGAGCTGAGTGATGTGGTTGGTACTCTAGAGGAAGGGATGCCATCCAGAGGGACATGGACAGGCTGGAGAGGTGGATCTGTGCAAACCTCATGAAGTTCAACAAGTGCAAGTGCCAAGGTCAGGGCAATCCCAAACATGGACACAGGCTAGGCCATGAGTGGATTGAGAGCGGCCCTGCACAGTAGGACTTGCAGGTTCTGATGGCTGAAATACTGAACATGAGCTTGAAGCACACGCCGGCAGAAAGCCAATCGTATCCTGGGCTGCATCCAGAACTGTGTGGCCAGCAGGTTGAGGGAGGGGATTGTCCCGCTCTACTTGGCTCTCATGACACCATAGCTGGGGTACTGTGTCCAGCTCTAGGACCCACAGCCTAAGAAACACACCGACCTGCTGCAGTGGGTCCAGAGGAGCCACAAAGACCATCAGGCAACTGGAGCAGTTGCTCTGTGAGGACAGGCTGAGAGGGTTGGGGTTGTGTAGCAAAGAGAAGAGAAGGCTCCCAGGAGACATTTGGGTAAGAAAGGGAGGGACACCTGGTTGGCATGTGTGGGGATGGGACAAGGGCTACTGGTTTTAAACTGAAAGCAGATATATTTAGGTTAAATATCGGGAAGGAATCCTTTCCTCTGAGAGGAATGAGACACTAGAACAGGTTCTCCAGAAAAGTTGTAGAAGCAATTTCAGGGGGCCCGAGCTAGATGATTTAAGATCCATTCCATCCCCAGGTGATTCTAAGAGTCATTGCACAATTCTGGGTTGTATGAAGTGGGAGCACAACATTTGAGATGAAAGAGGCTGGGACTTCAGCCGCAGCGAAGCCTCGCAAGTGGCCACTCCCAGGAGTTTGGATGTTTCACGAGCAAGAAATGTTTGTGGTCCCACAGGGCACTGGGACACGGCATAAAAGGCTGTGCTGCTCCAGGCTCTGCATCCTCCTCCTCTCTGGCCTGCCTTTCCTTGAGGAACGAGGTAAGCCTGAGTCCGCTCCATCTCTCCCTGTGGGCTGAACTGCTGTCATGGAGGCTGCCCAGGCTGATCCTTGGGCTGCCTCAGCTTGGCCCTGACACAGAACTGTTGAAGGGCCATCAGCCTTTCCATGGTGGTGGCTGGGGACAGCTGGGAAGAGGGGGCTTTGTTCCAGCAGAAGGGGATCAATGGGGCTCAGCCGCAGGGGGATGTGCCCAGCAGAATTCACACCTGCCGTGCATGTAGCAAAATGTGCCCAGACATCTCTAACACAGCCATGTCTGATCTGGACATGGGCTGTGGCCAGTCTTTCCACAGGGGCCTTAAAGCCACTGTGCTGGGTCCTATTTCTGAAGTGGGGCTGCCTTCCTGTGCTGTGCCACTCGCAGGGCAAGAGGAGGGTCGTGGGAGCTGTAGGCACAGAGTGTGTTTTGAAGACCAAATGTGTCCCTGGAGAGAGCTGAAGGACAGACAGACTGATCCTGAGGCTGGTTGGTGCTCCCTGCTCTGTGTTGCAGCTTTGCCTCCTGCGCCGAGAGATGTCTTGCTGCAGACCCTGTCCCCCTCAGCCCTGCGGCCCCTGTGGCCCAACCCCCCTTGCAAGCAGCTGCAGTGAGCCCTGTGTCGCCCGCTGCGCTGACTCCACGGTGTTCATCGAGCCTTCGCCGGTGGTGGTGACCATGCCGGGCCCAATCCTCACCTCCTTCCCTCAGAGACCAGACGTGGGCTACT
>NW_008237426.1:16567-20036 GCF_000691975.1 Corvus brachyrhynchos
GTCCCATCTCTTCTGGGGCCTCCCTTGGGCGGGGGGGGTCAGGCCTGTGTCTGCCTTTCCCCCGCTGCGGTCAGATCTGCTGAAGCCGGCGGCTCATCCCCTCTGTCCTTGGCAAATGGGCCGATCTCTTTCCCTGCCTGGCCCCTGCACACGTGTCCCTTGGTCTGTGTTCTGTGCCACTGCTTTTGCTCCTTCTCATTAAAGCCTTTGTGCAGCATCGCTGGAGAGTTGTGGTCGTTTGTTCTCCTCCTCCCTCAGCTACCACCTGCTCTGCCAGGGTGAGCACTGGCTGCTTTCCTGAGCTTGCCAGCAGGTGCAGAAAGAACTCCCAGAAATTACACCAGAGCACCAAAGCCTCAGTCACTGAGCTTGGGTCTGTAACCTGGAGACCATGGTCCTGCAGGGCCTGGTGCCAATTTGTTCTTTATGAAAGAGAGTTAATAAAGATATTTTGAGTAAGTTTTCAGTCCTGTCAGAGCTTCTTCACAAAAGCATAGGAAAATCAATCTTATCTCTTCTGTTGGTGATGTTGGAATTTTCTCAGTGGGATGAGTACAGGACTGTGGGCTGGAAAGGAGAAAAGCACTTCTTTTCATGGCTGGACGTAGGCAGTGTGGCTTCAACAGAGTTTGATGGCAAAGTTCACTCTGTTACTTACTAAATGGATGAAGCATAAATAGAATATTGAATTGTAATCAATGTTGAATGTTTTATAGGGAGACTGTGCATTTAGAAATGCACGGTATGCAAAGGATATGGATACAAAATTAGAAGGGTGCAAAAGGGTTTAGAAGCACTCAATCCACAGTCATAGCACGGACTTAATTATACATTCACAGTGACAACATTGAGACCATTATCAATTCACAGACACTCACACACACTGAGGCACAGAGGAGAGCACATCTGTATTCAGGTGTGTAAATGTACCTATTGAAAATGCCCCTCAGGCTCAGTGAAATGCTCACTCCAAATCCCTTTGCGTTTCTCAACCAAGCGTGGGTTGGACTTTGAGGAGTGTGCGTGGATGTGTGTGTGGATCAAACCAGGCCTCGTCATCAGTGGTGGTCTTTCGAGCACCCCAGCTTTATGGTTCTCAAGCTGCAAGAGACGTTCCACCCAGAGGGAGGTGCTGGCACAGCCCGCTGTGGTCCAGGAGGCCTCCAAGAGCCTCACTCAGGACAGAGCTGTTTACAGGCTCACAAGATGATTTGCCTTAGTCATCAGTAAGGTTCCATCTTGGACATAATCCATGGTGGAAACTACTGGAAACAACTCCCAAGACATTTGGAAATTGTTTCCAAAACTGAAGCAACAATGGTGGTCTTCCACTTGGGCTACAATTCATTGAGAGAACGTTTCAAGGCTGTTGTGGGATGACTGATTATCCTTTGTTCCCCACCGTGGCTCATGCTGCTCATGGGAAGCTGATGCTGCTGTTATGGTCACGGCTGTTCCCAGCTGTATCATGCAGCAGCACCTGGTGTGGTGAGGGACCTTTCACTGCCCAGCTGGTTTGCTGAAGGGGATGCTTCCTCTTGCAGCTGGTTCAGTCAAGGCTTGTCAGGGGGAGGAGCACAGGAGAGGATGAATGACCACAGCCACAGGGCAGGGTCTCCCAGATGCCTGGCTGAGGCCAAGGCTCAGGGAGCTGCAGCCGGAGACCCTGGGGTTGTGCCTCTCGGGCCTCTGAAAAATGGCCCCAGGGGTCCTGCTTGCTCTCTGAGGGTCCGAACTACAAAGGTGGAGTGGAGCTGTGGTGGTGCATTCCTCCCCCCTCCTTTTTCAGGCCACACTGAGATCTGAGAAATGCTCATTAGGCCTCGGCCTTGAAAACAGCACGTGGTCCCAGCTCTTCCTGAGCTTATCAGAAACACTCTCTTTCCAAGAACTGCTGTCTAACGAGCTCCTGTTTTCCTTATAACCGGTCTTGGAAAATACTTTTCTTGCCTAAACACCATAACATTCCCGTTCTCACCGTTTCAAAGAAAGTGCCAACACAAACTGTGGCCAGGATGAAACATTGTTATGGCTAAAGCCCACTCTCTTGCGACCCTATAAACAGCGGTCCAAAAATGAGACCACTTGAGCTCTCCTGAAGTGCAGCAGGCTGCAACCAGCAATCTCCCTCTGAGTGAGATGCCTCTCAGAGCCAGCAAACTCTCAGGTTTGCAGTACTGGGAGGATTGCCGAACAATTGCAAGTCCTGGGCTGACACCCTCACTCCTTGAGGCCCAACCCTTTGCCCGTCAGGAGATGCAAAGGCATGCAAAGTGAATATTTCACTGACCTCTGAGGGGAATTTTTCACAGGTACCTTGCTCACACTGACTCTTTATGTCTGTGTGCGTGCACATGCACGTAAGCTATAGCAAATCTGGGAGAAATACTGCTTTCTTAGATGTTTAAGTAGCTTGGATATCTAAGTAAATTAGGCCTGTAAGTAAGGTTAAGTTACAGTTATAAACTTACCTAAATGCTTGTCCTGGGGTGATGTTATGAGGCTGCTTTATTCCTTAACCACCCGCTTAATGCCCAAGGCAGCTGTATCTTTAAGATGGACCCGGGGGCCGGGGCCACAGCCGCAGCCGTGGGACCCCGGGTGCGGTCGGTTCAACGGGCCTGTCCAACGGCTCTGGCTGCAACAGCGCTGCACCGTGCTCTGGAGGGAGGGCAGCGGGGACGCTGCACTGCTCCTGTGGTGGTCTTTCATTCCCGCTAGCTTGGAAAAAGGTTTTGGGTTTTTTTTTCTTTCCTCCCCCTGGCCTCCCTACCTTCCTTCCCTTCTCTCCGGCCCGGGGAGTCTGCGGGGTGGCCCCGGCTGGTCCGAACCCCGAGAAAGGCCAAACCAGTGAGCGAAGGGACACAGAAATCCACCAGCTTCGCCTGCTGCAAGGAGGAGGAGGACTGGCACCGGAGAAAAATAGGTTTTTCCAGCTGTTCTCTGGAAAATGGCCCTAAGGGCCATTCTTGCTCTGTGAGGGTCCCAACTGCAAATGTGGAGTGAAGCCTTGGCCCCAAAGTGTCTGGGCGTTGGTGTCGTGGCACAGGGCATGTGAGGAGCAGGGCAGTGTTATAAACATATACTATAATATTGGCTTCTCGCAAAGTATAAAGGTAGATATTATATAATGTTAGAAATGCTTTTTGCTGTGTGGATGTAGTTTTCTCTCTTTTTAGCAAGAATGTTAGCAAGTGTGAGCAAGTAAGATAACCTCCAAGCGAGCAGAGGATGAGGCCCGAGGAGCTGCTGATCAACACTTTGTCCAGGGAACAAAAAGGCCCAAAGGCTGCTCTGCCCGGAGAACGGGCGGCCAGGAGAGTCCCAGAGCCGCTATCACCGCTCTGCCCGGAGAGACAAAGAGGCCCAAAGCTGCAATCAGCCCTGACTGTCTGGAGAATTAAGAGATCCACCCTACCATCAATTTTTACCTAGCGAGCCCAACCCCAAGAATCAAAAGAAATAAAAC
>NW_008237426.1:21239-21632 GCF_000691975.1 Corvus brachyrhynchos
GGTGGCCGTGCAGGGCTGTGGGAGAAGGGCAAGGGCCGGCCCTGGAGCTGTGGAGCGCATGCCCGACAGGAGATGAATTTGTTGGGGAGTCCATTTTGTGGGGTGGGGGAGGCCAAGCAGAGAGGAAGGGAGGGAGTGAGAGCCAGCAGTGCCCGGGTAGGGTCAGGCCTGGCTGGAGGCGGTGGTGGCCAAGCCCCAGGGCAAGCAGAGTGGCGCAGCGGGAGCGTGCTGGGCCCATAACCCAGAGGTCGATGGATTGAAACCATCCTCTGCTAGGGCACTTTTTCACCGACGCTGCCCCACCCAACAGCTTTTACCCTGCTTACGGATGGCTGTGGAGCAGTATGCACAGTTCCCCCACAAGGCCTTGGGACACCGGTCTTCCTTTCCCGC
>NW_008237426.1:21701-25453 GCF_000691975.1 Corvus brachyrhynchos
ACCGGCACAGCTGGCAGCTCAGGCACAGGAGGGCACCTCCTGTAGGGGCAGAGGAGGCTCAGCCTGATGCACGTGTGCTCAGCTCCAAGACCTGGGAGCTTTCTCTGTCCTTGTCTGTTTGCTGCCATGACCATTTGTAGGGTGATCCAGGATCAGGGCCAAGCAGGTATTCCCGAGGGACCCTGTATTGGCAGGAGGTGGCTGGGTGTTGGGAATGGAGGGGACATGGGACTCTGCAGTGTGATCGCTGGGGGAAGAGGAAAGGGGCTGCCCTGTGCTACACACAGATGATTCAATCTCCATGTCAGACTGCTGAGCTGTCAGCAGTTTGTGGCCTCCATGAAAATACAATGCAGAGAGGGTAGACAGTGCCAGACAGAGGAGGAAAAAAAGAAGGGTCAGGAAGAGCATAGAGAAAATTTATAAGCCCATGCTGCTTGAGTGGATACAAGAATGTGAAGTGGATGAGCTGATCCTGGATAAGAGCAAGGAAAGGTTGTGTTTACTGTTTGTTTGGGTTTTGTTTTTTTTTTTGTTATTTACTATGTGAACCTTTTTCAATTGGCCAAACGTGAATTTCCCCAAGTTGAGTCTGCTTTGCCAACAACAGTATTTGCAAAGCCATGTCTGAATGTTTATTTTGTCCTGGAAGAATTCTTGTCTTATTTCCTATGCTCCTCATTCACTAAAGGTGGAGCAGGAGTGAGCAACTGGGTGGGCGGTTGGCTGTGCTTACCCCACCACAGGTATGTACTCACAAATGCACCTACACCTGCACGTGTATGAAAGTGGGTGGGGAGTGATGCCATTAACCGCTTTAGGTCCACTAAAGCACCACCAGCACTCACATAAACAAGGGAGGCAGTCTGATCCTTTTCTTTCTCTCTGGCTGCTCAGGACTGGAGACTGGTACTGGACACAGATCCATCTCTCCCACCTGCGCACCCTAGGTCTGTGCAGTCTGCACCTGCAGCTCGGTCATAATCTGTCCAGGGTCCTGCTCCAAGCCTGGTCACTCCCTGCTGCTGATCTCCTCTAGTCGGTGTCTAGCCCAGCTTGAGTTTCCCAGACAGTATCTTACTCACAGAAACACCTGTACCCTGTGGCAGCTCGTAGCAGTGTGCATGGAAGACACCAGCCTGTGCTTCCATCTGGGCAGCTGTGAACTCCAGGTAGCAGAAGAAGCAGCAGAGCCCACATGCGTTGGTGGTATAGTGGTGAGCATAGCTGCCTTCCAAGCAGTTGACCCGGGTTCGATTCCCGGCCAACGCAGCCTTTGTTTTGTAGGCTCAATAGTGTCCTATCTGCTCCCAAAAAGCAGCACGGAGGCCACGAGCTGTTGTGTCTCTGTAACCCTGGGTGACAGACCACAGCTTCTAGTTCCGTCCTCTATTACCTGCCATGACACATCTTATTTTGATGCACAGGTTTCTCCTCACCTGTGGTTCTCCCCAGTACCTCTCCCAGGGATTCAGATGAGGGTGATGAAAGATGTTTGTACAGCACCAGCTCTTGGGGCCCTGGAGGACACGCTGCTTTCACCAGTGTACTTTTCCAGCTGAGGGGGCTCTGGGCTGGGCTCCTCACTGTACAGGAGCCAGACGAGAGGGATTTTCAGCGTTGCTGCTGCAGGTGGTTGCACCTGGCAAGGGAAGCGTGCTGCTCTGGCACGGTTATGATGAAGACTGACAATGCCCAGGTGGGGACTGAGGCATGAACTGCATATCATGAGGCCAGATATGCAATTTGTGGGTATAGTGGGAGGAGGCCTGTTCTTTATAAAATGTCTCAGTGTCACATTGGAGTGAAATTGCTCTCCATCCTCCACCTTTTCCATCTCTGCAGTGCTGGCTGGTCAAATGCCTTGTTATTCCCCTTCAGTGGGGATGCTGGTATGTACAATGTCTGTGTTCATAGCACAGAGTCATTTAATATGTAGGACTCTTTCTTGAAAACAGACTGTGGTTCATGTGGGAACTTAGTTTGAAATGACCTGATTAACAATCATGACTGCATGTCTCAGACACCCTGTGTAGGGCTGCTGACCTGTTCTGTCCAGGCTCCAGCACCACAGCGATATGCTAAAGTTTAATGGAATTCATCGTAATAATGTTTTTGGTAACTAAAGGCTAAAACAGTCTCATTTCTCTTAACAGCTTATGGATAAGAGAAACTGGCAGAAGTTGCTAAACTACTACCCATAAAATTTGAAAAATTGTACAACAAGGGAAATTCCCACTGACTGGAAAAGGGGAAACATAACCACCATTTCTAAAAAGACAAAAAAGGAAGTCCTGAAGAATTATAGGTTGGTCAGTCTCACCTTGGTGCCCGGCAAGATAATGGGAAAGATCTACTGGAAAACTTTGCTAATGCACGTGGAAAACAAGGAGATGAAAGGTGACAGACAACATGGCTTCCCTAAGGGCAAAATTATTGGCCTATTCTACTGAAATGGAGCCTGGAGAAGAGCTGTGAGGGTGTTAGCATGCTGAGGGAACAAGAAGGCCAACATCCCACTGAGAGTTGAACTCAGATCACTGGATTCAGGGTCCAGAGTGCTCACCATGACACCATGGCACCTCCTGCATAGCTCACCTCTGGCTCCTGTGCCCAGCCTTGCTCAGCCTTAGGCCCCTGGCTGAGGCTGGCTTTCTCTCCACTGCCTTGGACATCCATCACCAAGTGCAGCCTTCCTGCAGGGCCTCCAGGCACTCTCTGATCACGCCACCCTTCAGGGCAGCAGCACAGCTCCTTCTGCAGGCCCGGCGTGGCCTCTCTTACAAGTGCTAGGCTCGAAACCTCAAACAATCTTGTCTTTCCCAAATTGCAACAAGCTCTTTCTGACTCAGGGCAGGCCTTGGAAAGTCACCTTCCCCCAGCAGAAGCCCCCTTGCCTTCTCTTCTCCAGCCCAAACCAGCCCCGCTCCTTAAGGACTAATGGGAGGGAAACATTGCCCTGCCCATCTCTACAAAAGGTAAAGAAAGACCTTCTGGGGAACCCAGGAAAGGGGCTGGAGAGGCAAGGAGAAAGGACAGGTGAGACACCAAGGGCTGAGCAATGACTGAGCTCCAGTTCCTGTGGGGAAGAGGTTCACTCACTGCCCGTGGTGCAGGGCAAGGAGGACAGAGGCCTCTCTGGGAACTCCTTCTTCTCAGAAGGAACTTGACTGCCAGGCATCCCAGGAGGACACAAGTCCCAATGGCTGCTCAAAGCAGGGCTGGAGACAAAGCAAGAAGCAGGCGACTCAGTGCCTGAGCCCCATTGAAACCCCAGTGTGATGCCCAGGCGTGGGGAATCACAAAGATCTCTGCACACCTGGCTCCAGTGGCTCTTTGCTCTCTGGGAGTCTCTGCAGGATCCAGAGCAGTCCCCGCAAGTCTGCTTTTGCCAAGGCCGATCTGGCTCAAAGCCAGTCTGTGCCTGCTGGGCTGGGAGGTGCCTGGAGTCCCGGGCAGGAGGCCCAGCTGAGGGGAGCAGGAGCAGGAGCTCAGCTGCTCTGTGGGAGCAGAACTTGCAGAGGGAAGGAGCTGCGCTGTTCAGGAGCAGGAGAGGCTGGGCAGTGTGGAGCCAGGCTGAAGAAAAGCTGGTCTGCCTTGGCCAGGAATGACCGAGCCCTGCTCACCTGCCTGAGGGCAGCTCTGACAAGCACTACCCTGCAAGGCTCCTGCAGCGCTGCTGCTTCCCGCTCCTGCCGCCCGCAGCCTGCGCTGCCTCCTGCTCCTCCCGTGCCCCCCGGCACTGCCTCCCG
>NW_008237426.1:25482-36663 GCF_000691975.1 Corvus brachyrhynchos
TCCTCAGTGCCCCCGGGCCCCGCCCTCCCACACTGCCACCTCACACCCTGGCCTGGCTCCAGCTCCTGCCCCTCTCACACTGGCTGCCCCCTCCTTCCACCCCCTGCACGCACCCCAGCTCCAGCTCCTGGCATGTGCCTGTGCTCCTCTGGCTCTGACACGTGGCATAACTCACGCTGCTGGGTGCTCCTAATGGAGCCCCTCCAGTTGTAGAACACAAGTCCTGTTTCACCGGGGAATCCTCCGTGGTCCCCTGGCCTTTCAGGAAACCTCTTCAGTGCCATGGCTACTCTGCAGGATGGATTGTCATCTGGAATATTCACGTGCTCTAGCAATGGTGCTGGGGGTTTCCACGAGCTTCACAGATGTTTCAGAGTTTTGGTGGCAGCAGGAACCAGCTGTGTCCTGGGCAGGCCAACCCCTAAAGGTTTTCCAAGAGAGACGGCGCCAACAGCACTCTGTGTCTCCTCCATTCCCAACACCCAACCTCCTCTAGCCAATACAGTGTCCCTTGGGAATATCTGCTTGGCCGTGATCCTGGATCACCCTACAAATAGTCACGGCAGCAAACAGACAAGGACAGAGAAAGCTCCCAGGTCTTTGAGATGAGCACACATGGAGCAGGCTGAGCCTCCTCCACCCCTACAGGAGGTGCCCTCCTGTGCCTGAGAAGCTGCAGGTTGAGCTGCCAGCAGGGAAGGGAGGGAGACCTGTGTGTTCATAATACACAGGGCCTCATGGGGGGAGCTGTGCCTGCTGCTCCGCAGCCACCCATGGGTTGTACCAGGTGTCAGGGTCAGAGGGAAAAGGAGGGCTATGGCCAGGGGTGCCCAGAGAGCTAGAGCCAATCAGGATAAAAGTTGTTGGGCAAGGCAGCTTTGGTGAAAGAGTGCCCTAGTAGTGGATGGTTCCAATCCATCAACCTCTAGGTATGGGCCCAGCACGCTCCCACTGCGCCACTCTGCTCCTGCCAGGTTTAGCTGTCACTGCCCCCTGTCTGGCCTGATGGTGCCAGGCACTGCCAGACCTTGCTCCCTCCCTTCCTCTCTGTTTGGCCCTGGACACACTTTTGTCGTTCCTAGACAGGTTAAGCTTTCTGAATGAACTGTGTACATGATTTTAGACCTTTGCCAGTGGTACCTGGTTTTGCCCAAAGCCCCTGATGTGTATTATTTTTTAAGTATTCAATATGGCAAGCAAGAAAAACTATGAAGAATCAGTCCTGCAAACATCTATCCAGAGACCAGATCCTTCTGGTGGTGGTCTGACAGCATGATGGCAAGGTGTCAAAAGCCTTTGTCTGGAATTATGCTCCTGTTTACAAAATACAGTCACAGCCTGCTCTAAACTGCCAGTCCCAAGGACTGTTGATATGGCTGCCATTTATGCCTTTGAAAATTGGACCAAAGATTTAGCAATTATGTTAATAATATAGAGTGTTGCAAAATGATATAAATTATGTAACCCTAAAAATGGCAAGAAATAGTACCATAAGAGTTTATATTATTGGCCTTTTTTGGTTTTTTTCTGCTTTTGTCTAGTTTATTCTGGAAATGGAAGATTTCTTTTGGTAGATGTCTGCTTGTGTGCTGCTCACCTGAAGCACTTCCCATGATGGCATAGAAACTCAGTTTAAAACACAGGTGAAAAACTAAGTGACATGAATTCAAGACTGAAGTATTCAACACTGAATCAACTCCAGCAAAGCCAACCTTTGTATCCTGGAAAGACAAGTTGAACAAGCGGAACAAAAGAAAACTCTTGTACCAGTGCATCACAGCTGGGAAACGTCACAGAGAAAACACTAGTGTTCTCCTATTGTGAAAGGTTTGACTTGCACCCACCTCCCTGACTGTGCCCCAGGCAGGTCTGATGCTACTTCTGCTCTGTGCTGAGCCCTGGCTTTCTCATTTGTGTGAATTCTCTCATTTGTGTAAATTCTCTCATTCCTGTGCATGCAAATGTCTGGTGGCCTGGCTTTGCTGGCTGCCAGGCTCTCACCCAGAGCTCTCTCACTCCAGCTCCTCAGGAGGACAGGACAGGGGGAGAAAATGAGATGAAAAATCTCATGGGTCAACAGAAAGACAGGGAGGTCATTGACTGATTACCATGTGGGCAAACCAGACTGATTTGGGGGAAAATTAACTTACTTCCTTGCAAATCAAAATTAATTGGATGGTGAGAAACAAAGCCAAAACCACATCACCTTGCCTCTACCTTCCCCTTTTTCCTGGGCTCCATTTCATGGTATTTTTATTGATGATCTGGACAAGGTGTTGAGTGTGCCTTCAGTAAATCTGCAGACAAAATGGGGGGGAGTATGGATCTGCTGGAGGACAGGAAGGCTCTGCAGAGGGATCTGGACAGGCTGGATTGATGGGCTGAGGCCAATGGTTTGAGGCTCAACGAGGTAAATTGCTGGGTCCTGTGCTTATGTCACACCAAGTGCCTTGGAACACTCCAGCCCCTCATGACAAGAGCGACATTGAGGGGCTGGAACCTGTCCAGGGAAGCAAATGGAGCTGTGGAAGGGTCTGGAGCACCAGGAACAATTAAGGGAGGGTCAGCCTGGAGTAAAGGAGGCTCAGGGGGTACCTTCTTGCTCTCCACAACTCCCTGATGTGAGACTGTAGTCAGGTGGGGGTCAGGCTCTGCTCCCAAGCATCAAGCAATAGAAGAAGAGCAACTGGCCTCATGTTGTGCCAGGGGAGTTTTAGATTGGATATTAGCAAAAAATTCTTCACTGAAAGGGTTGTCATGCACTGGCACAGGCTGCACAGGCAGTCACCATCCCTGGAGAGATTTAAAAGATGTGTGGATGTGACACTTGGGGGTATGACTTACTGGTGACCTTGGTAGTGCTGGATTAATGGTTGGACTTGAAGATCTTAAAGGTTCTTTGGAACCTAAAGGATTCTATGATTCATTCCTGAAACTTTTATCTCCTCCCTTTACTGACCAGTGGGGGGTTGTGGTAAGTTCATAACAATTTGCCTTTGCTGATTCTTCCTCCACCCATTTTTCCACTGCTCCAGCGTACATCCTCTCTGGGGTAGCAGTCCTCCAGGATAAATCTGCTCCAGTGTGGGCTGTCTCCAGGCCACAGTTCTTTTGGGGAATGGTCTACGTACAGGATTCAGGCAGGGAGAAGAGCCCTGGGGCTGAAGATCAGGGGCTGAAGCTGTGTGGTCGGACTTGCACGTGGTCTAGTCATCCAGCCCATCTTGCTGCTGGGCCTGGCAAGCTTCCACCCTCGTAAATACACAAGCTATGTGAGCATAACCTTAAAATTAGTTTTGCCTTGCTCTACCTCTGCATTTCTATAAGTACAACTGGTTGTTCTAGTTTTTGCTCTTTTGTCAAAATAAAACAGTGAACACCTGCAGTTTCCTTTCATATTGAGATGATTTTGGTTTCTTTTGCAGTAGCTGAGAACAGTTGCTCCATCATCCTCCCCTGAGCCTCCAGGGCTCCTGGCCTCTGCTTGTCTCTTCAGAGAATTCCTGCAGTGTGTGGTGGTGCGTGTTTGTGCACGCCTGGGTGTGGGTGGAAGTGTTTTGGTTGGCCTCTGCTAGTATGTTCTAAAACCGTGGATAATAAAAAAGATTAAGTAACATATGATTTCATCATACCAACAAGTTGCTGTCTGGAGACCTGATCCTACTGGGAAAATATGAAAATTCAAATAGCCCCAACAGTTAGCTATAAGAGCCTTTTGAATCAGAGAAGAGATGCTTCCTCTTAGAGAGGAAAACAAAGGGATTTGTTGGGTTTTTTTTCTTTCATTCTCTTTATTCATAATTTCTCTTTCTCTCTGCCTTTGGAATTATTTCTCCTCTTGAAGACAGAGAGAAAACTCCACAACTTTTTGTAACATAAGGTAATATTTAATTTTCTGTTCCTCCTTCTTAGTTGGTTCCTAAGGCAAAACCAAAACATACTTGTGTTTCCATGGTTAATTTTTCTAATTGGCACCTGGAGCTGTATTAGATTCTACAAGAGAAATCTATCCCACCTTTAAGCACCAGCAATGTGGATTTTTACATCTGAATTACTCACTCATCCAAAAGAAACCAAAACATCTCTGGCCTTAGTATGTTATTTTCAATGTTTATGATGGAGAAACTTTATATTGACAGTACATTTGCTTATTTCTATTGCCTGTAGAAAACTTTGGCAACTGTAGCTGCTTATTTTGCTGATAAATGTGCGGAACAAATCAATCACAGTGTCTGTATTTTCTCATCTCCTCATTTCTCTTTCAACATTGTTAAGGAAAAGAAAAAGGCATTTTCAGAAATTCTGAAAACCCAGATTCCAAAAATCTCAAGCTATTTTATCGTTATTACTGATGCAGTATAGCTGTTGTGTAGGTAGCAAGAGTTTTCCTTCATCTGGGTAGAAGCCAAATCCCACTGGACATATAGATATTTTCATGAGAGTCCAAGCAATTTATTTTCATTATTTGTTTGGAATTTTTGTCTTATCTCATACATGTGAACCTTGTAGAGAAAATGTTAGTCCTTCATTCTCTTAGAGTAAAACTAAACTCCAGGTCTTGTGGGCCACATTATCTTAATCCCGATGGTGTAAATACAGAAAAAAAAATTATGATTCTATTATTGTTTTTATGTGTCTTTCAAAATCAGCCAAGGTTTTTTTTGCTAAAACAGTCCAGGAAGTTTCCCAGACAAATAATTCTCTTAGCAGATTTGATGAGATGGCAAATTCCCAGAAAAAGGAAGCAAGGGGTAGATGCTGCTGACTACTTTTATGTGGGCAGCCATGTCTATGCTGAGCATCTTTTTATTCCCCAGAGCTTATTTTATATAAAAACTCAGAATGTGGATTTTATATGATTTGACAAAACAAACAAACACTTCTAGCAACCTAAACTTGTTTAGGTTTGGATTGTACTTTTGCAGGGTTGAAATGAAATAATGTATGTAGGTCACTTCTGCTAGAGTCAACCCAGCAGGTAGAAAGCCATAGAATCTCCATATCATCTGTCTTAGAGCACCAATAATTAAATTAATTTCAGTTAATTCTAGCTATCCAAAAATCTGGTATTTGCATATTGCATACTCACTTCATTAATAAGTATACCACCATTCCTTGCATCCTTGAACATCCACGTTAGAAGGAAAAAAATTCTGCATCTGTCTTGTGGTATCTTTCTCATCATTAAATATGAAGTGATTCTAAGATCCCTGGCTCCCATTTAGATGTCCATAGACATTTAGATGCTGAAGTTAACTGAGAGAAATCCAGCCCATCCGAAGTCTAATTCTGCTGTCTCATCAAAAATGCTTCTGTCACTCTTAAGGTGAGCTGCCCTTTGGAGGTATCAATTTCTTTCTGTATAAAATGAACACAGAATGGTCATTTGAAATTTGTATGTCTGTCTTCTGTTCACCTAATTTCAGGAAGACAAATCCCAGCCTATTACTGTTAAAGATGATTTTGAACAGGTTCTCCAGCATAGATTTTTTTTCACAGGGGTCACTCGTATCCAGTCCAAGTTTCATGACATGTTTTAAACCCCATTTTGCTGCAACTGTAAATATTTCTTAGTCCACAAGTCTGTCTCCAGCTGCTAATCCTTTTGTAGTGTGGTGTGCTTTTTTCTCTTTTAGGATGAGACCTGTTGAGGAAATGAAGCTGGGGAACCAAACCGTCACTATTCACTTCTTACTTTTGGGGTTTGCCTTCCATGGCAAGATGCAGGTACTGTTTTTCACACTGATTTCCATTGCGTTTGTGGCCATCTTGATAGGGAACTCTCTTAACTGTTTGGTCACAACCACTGACTCTGTCCTACACATGCCCATGTACTACTTCCTGAAGAACCTTGCCTTGACAGAGATCTGCTACAGGCTGAGCATTATCCCCAAGATGCTCATGATTCTGCTGATGGAGGAAAAAATTATTTCCTTCACAGCTTGTGCATTGCAGCTCAACTGCGTTATCCTTTTTGTCACCTGTGAGTGTTTCTTCTGGAGTGCAATGGCTTGTGACCGGCAAGTGGCAATATGTCATCCTTTGCAATATGCCACCACGATGAATAGGGATCTCTGTGTCAGGATGACCCTTGGGTCTTGGCTGTCTGGTGCCCCTGTGGCTCTGAGCTTCCCCACATGGTTCTTCTCTCTGCCCTTCTGTGGGAGAAACATGGTCAATCATTTCTTTTGTGATATTTTCCCTGTGTTAACATTGCTGTGTGCAGACACAGCCTTGTTTGAACTACTGGTTTTTATTGCTGTTGTCATAATAGTGATGATTCCTTTTTCTCTGATAGCCATCTCTTACCTTCACATTATCCATGCTGTTCTTCAGATACCACCGGCCGTGGGCCAGAGAAAACCCTTTTCCACATGTGCAGCTCACCTGCTGGTGGTGGCTCTTTTCTACAGCACAGCTGGCATCATCCACCTGCAACCCAAGGCCAGCTTCTCATCCAACATGAAGAAAACGGTTTCCCTGTCCTACACAGTTATCACCCCGATGCTCAACTCCATCATCTACGGCTTGAGAAATCAGGAATTCAAGCAAAACCTGAAGAGATGCACTGACGAGTGATTCCTTAGGAAGCAGGTGGCTGTTTTTTCTGTCCAGGTGATGGATTCCTTGTAGCTGCACAGAACATGAGAGTTCCCCTCCTAAAAGTTAAATGAAATTTAAGAATAAAGTGAAATTCCTTTCAAAGAGACCTGTGCTGTTTTAGCAATCTTTTGCTCTTAAATCCATACAATATTTTTTTACTCAGCATGTTAGAATACAGTATAGCTGTACCTCTGACCTTGCAAACGAGTAGACCTGAGTCAGTGTAGGAACACTACAAAAGTGGATTATAAAACTCTTATCCTCCCCCACCAATCATTATACTTTTATCTCCCTAAGTGTATAAAATCTCTGTCATGGGAATAAGAAAATTTTTTTCCTCTCTGACAAAGCAAAAGGGATAACCTGAAACTCTCACCACCACCATCTCCACCCCCAAAAAGCCCTCAAAAAATTCATTACTGAGTTGAGAAAAAAGTTAAAACTTTATGATTGGAGGGAAGGAGACGTCTCTCCTGGAGTGTCCTTCCTACTGATGTGAGAGACTAGATCTAAGTCTAGACTTAATCTCATTTTTTTTCCTCTCAGAGCAAAGACTGCTTTCACAAACTAGTAACTTGCTCAGTTCAAACTGGAAAAGGTAAAGTGAAACATTGCCAGATACCTGCAGTAGCTTTGTTCAATTTTTACCCCTCTCACATAGACTAAAAGCAAGCTATGGGAGGGGACTGTTCATAACTCACTGAACCTGATATTTCTGACTGATCCTTCTCCTGGCTTGCCAGATGGAGAGTTCATGAAAGCAAAATGTGACCTTTTTATTTTCTCTCTGCTTATTTCAATGCCTGTACCAGTCTTGCTTGTATCTGAGAAGAATTTTCTCCTCGAGTTTGTGTAACTAAAACCTAATTTACCGTCTCTTAGACTAGAAGTAATAAAGACACCGTATTACAAACACAAAAAGACACTATGTATTTTCTGTGTATTGGGTGTACAGGGTGAGGTTTTGGTAGGTGGGACCAGCAGCTCATGGAAATCTCGAATTAGAGCAGGTTTATCCTGAAGGATTGCAGACCCAGAGGGGACCCACACTAGAGCAGGAGGGGGAAAATGTGGAGAGGAAGGAGCTGCAGATGCAAACTGTTATGAACAGACTGTAACCCCCCATTCCTCTTACTCCCTGCACAGCCTGGGGCTGGGAGGAGGTAGAACATTTGGGACTGAAGGAGGAAAGTTGAGCCTGGGAAGAATCAGGAGGGTTGGGGGAAGATGTTTTAGTTGTGTCTTTATTTCTCAGCATCCAATTTACTTTGATTGGCAAGGAGGTAAGTTAATTTTTCCCCAAATCATTGTGGTTTACCTGTGATGGTCAGTGATCTCCCTGTCTTTCTGTTGACCCATGAGTGTTTTCATCTTATTTTATTCTTGAGGAGGGGACATCAGAGAATGGCTGGGCAGAGGTCCATCTGCTGTACAAGGTCAACCCACCAAAGTAGTAAAAGTTACAAGGTGACACTTTACCGTGACATAAATCAAGTCTCTCCTGATGGGAGAGAATTTGCTGAAAGTCCTTTCAAGGAGTTTCAAAGATAAACTGAGACTTTTGTTTTAGTTTCAATGCTTCCAGATAGTTGTTTATTAAGTCTTATCAGAGGAACAGAGCCACTAGCATGACCCAGGCACAGCATAGAGCGAAGTAAAGTAGGAGTGAGACTAATTATCAAGATTTACACAGCCTTTTAAAGATATTTTAACCAATAGTAACTAAAAACGTACATTATTTTCACTTTCTTACCAATTATTCAGAAACACGACTAGGAACTGCGGAATTTTCCATCCAATCATTCCAAACCACTTTTACTGCAGAATATGAAGTAATAGAAGAAGAAGGTCTAGAGAACAACAACAATCCTCCATTTTGGTATATTTTACTCTTCTCTATGTACTACAAAGAGAAGCCTAAAACCTCTAAATTCTTCACCCTGGGACAATCTTACATAGTAGTCTATCACCTAATTCACACCACTGTATTTTCTAGTTGTTGTCTGACTGTTGGTAATTTTTTCCAAGGTTTGAAGCTAAAACAGTGTTGTTCAGGGGGTTCAGAACCCTTAAAAACAGGCAGAGAAATATTCTCGGCACTCTGGGTTCCTACAACAAGGGTTGGTAAGAGAGAATTTTGGAAATAAGAAGCAGACAAAATGGTAAATGAAAAGAAAGGTATGGGGTGAGAGGATTTAGTGTGGGGTAGGTATATGGAAAGGTTTGAGCAGGCTACAGAAATGAAAGGTGTGA
Source organism: Corvus brachyrhynchos (assembly GCF_000691975.1). Taxonomy (NCBI): domain Eukaryota; kingdom Metazoa; phylum Chordata; class Aves; order Passeriformes; family Corvidae; genus Corvus; species Corvus brachyrhynchos. Next base: position 34,339 of record NW_008237426.1, read on the forward strand.
CTGGGATGGTCTGAGGATACCTCAATGTATCAGCTAATGTTGGACCTGAGCATGAATCCAGAGGCTATGGAATAAGAGCTGGCGATGGTACTGTGCCTGGCTGGCATGGTGTCAACTCTCTTCAGAGCCATCCTGATGGTGTGTCCTTGGCATCTGTGGCTCAAACACTGTTGATAAAACATGAATGTTTTTTCTATTGCTGAACAGAGCTGGTACAGAGGCATGGTTTTTTCTCCAGTTCCAAGCCCCACAAAGACCAGTAGGCTGAGTGGGGGACACAGTCAGGACAGCTGACCCAAACTGCCCAAGGGGATATTCCATATCATATTGTATTTTGCTCAGCAATAAAAGCTCCTGGAATGGAGGAGCAAGAGGCCATGTTCATGGTTAAGGTGTTTGTCTTCACAGGCCACAGTTAGACATGCTGAGCCACTGCTTCCTAGGAAGAGACTGCACATCACCTCTGGATGGGAAGCAGTGAATCAACTCCATTTTTTGCTAGTGTGTACAGCTCTTGCTCTTCTTATTAAACTGCCATTATCTTGACCCATGAGTCTTTTCATTCCACTTTGATTTTCTCCCCAGGGAAGAGGGGCGTAGGAAGAGGTAGGATGTTTATACTGTTTCAGGCAGCTTAAGATTAAACTGAGTTACTTTGCATTTTGCAATTAACCCACTTCCTCATACAAGCAGTTTTCCACTTTTCCTTCTGTGTTAAGTAAATACCTTATTCTTGTATAAACATGTCACCGGCTGACATATATAAAAGATCCTCAAGATCTTGTTTGTGGTGTTATGCTGGTGGAACCTGAAGTTTCCACTTCCCATGCCCCCTGACACTGGTTTTCTTTGGACAGTGTGAATTTGTCCCCCAGACATTGGCAGTAGTTGTGAACTACTACTACAGTTGAACAAAGCTAGCAAAGGCCGTATAGAAATAGCCTGTATGGTGAATAAATTAAGCATCTTATTAAGGACATGTGGAAGGGCAGTGCCTGCTCCTTCAGGGTACCTGGTCAAGGACCTTTTTCAATGTGGCAAAGGAAGATAGGAAAGGGAGGAAGCAATGAACAAGAAAGTACAGGAACACAAATCTGACTGTCAAATGATAAGGGAGACAGTGTGGAGAACCAAACCTGGGCTAGCAATAATGTAGTGAAGGGAAAACAGGGATGAACAAAGGGAGGATAGACAGAAAAAAAAGTATAAAATGTCAGGCTGAGCCCTATGCCTCATCCCCACAGTCATTCTCATCATCTTACTAAATCTTTGCAGACCTTTTCTAGCTCCCAGATCCCACCTTAGAGCAGGCCTCGACTATGTCTGTGAGTTCAGGTTCTCCTGGTAAGGCATCTATGATTTTTCTGCACTCCTCGTTCGCGTTATCTCTCACTAACTGCCTTAACAACATGTGCCTTAACCTGTCATCATCAACCTGCTCCTCGAGAGAAGCAGCAACCTTCTCCACGAAAGAGAAATATGACTTGGACCACCCCGAATTATTTCAGTATATCGCTTTCTAGGAGCAGACAACTCTATGGTTTTCAACAGGGCCGTCATGCCAACCAGCTGAGCTTGCTGCAGGATGCTAGGGGGAAAGGTATCCTGGGGATTGGGATCAGAGAAGGGACCAGTCCCCATAAGAGCATCCATCCCCACTGGACGTCTAGGGTCCTCAGCAGGGAGCTGCATATTCCCTAATGCGGCTTTATCAGGCAGCTTTCTCCAGGTAGTCTCAAAAATTGCACATTGTACAGGTTGAAATAGGATTTGACCTAAGTGCCTGATATCAAATGGAGCAAGCAAATCCGTGTTTATCACCCTTATCATTTGCATAACCTCAGCAGAACCAAGCCCGTGTTGTACAACCTTGGATTGCAGATCCTGTGCAACGTTCCAGGCAATTATCTCGTGCTTATCATGCTGGCCTGAATTTGGGAGAGCCTTATACACTGGGAAAGCTTGGATCTCCCCTTTCAGGGAGTCACTACCATCCTGAACTACTGGCACAGCCTGTGGATGCAGTGTAGCAGCTTCCCAATTACTCTCAGAATCCTCAAATCTGCTTGGCATCCCCAGTGCTTCCAATAAATCCCAATCGCCCTCCTCCAGAGCCTGCATCTTAAGTGACTCCCAGAAACGGTTGTAGTGGGTTGGATGCACTGTCACAGTGCAGTCCGGGAAGGTCCAGGGGCAAGACTAGAGCAGCCTTTTCTTTCTCCGCCTGGCTACAGTGGCTTTACACCCCGGGGCCAAAGCCTCCTCTGCCTCACTGCCCGTCGATGAATTGCCGGGTATGAGCAGCTTTGAGGAGCCGTGAATGAA
>NW_008237426.1:36989-41662 GCF_000691975.1 Corvus brachyrhynchos
TGGGCGTGGAGCGCCTCCCCCAGCTGCCTTGATAAGTTCAGCAGCTCTGTCAACAAAGGCAGATGCCATACTAAAAGGTTGACTGTTAGGTTCTGTGCTTGCGCGGAGCAGTCTGTCGCTATGGAGGGAGACGAGCCGCATCCGGGCATTCTCGGCGTCACCATGGGGGTCCAAGACACAAGCCCACTGAAACACGGCGCCGAAAAAGCAGTGACCACCGCTGAGTCGAACGGCAAGGTGGGCTGCACGCCCCCCCGCTGCCCGCACACCCCCTCCAGTTGCTCTGCCGGCATGGGGTCCTTGGGGGGCGTGGGGTCCTGCGGCAGTGCAGGACGACCCGGTGCATGCTCTGGGGCATTCTCTGCCCATGGAGCCAGGGGGATTTTTCAGATCTGCCACCACACGCTCCTAGAGCCAGGTCAGTGGGGTCTCCTTCAGATATCTCTCCGTCACACGCCACCGAGACAAGCGAGCCAGCTCTGCTGCCACAGTTAAAGTCTACCACCAGATTAAATAAACCCCACCACATGTGTAGGTAGTAATTCTAGCACTGGCGGATCCCCAGACGGGAACTTGCACCAGAGTGCAGAGCAGAGTTCTTGCCACAGCCCAAAATCCAGGGTGGTGTGTCTGTTCGGGGAGATGCCATGTAGGGCAGCCCAGTCTAATAACTCACAGAGTGAGTTCTCAGAAATGGAGGTGTCCATTAAACTGAAAACACCTCTCCAGACCGTTAATACAGCATCGGTTTTTAAGCTGCTGTTCGCCATTTTTTCAGTCCCATTAGACATCCCGGTCCATGGAGGGGGAACAGCAGCATACCTCTAAATAAATACAGCTTGGCTCGCAGTGTGCAGGACACGTCAGAGTTCACCAAATATCACGGTATCCCGCAGTGGTAGGGACGATAAGAGAGATCCAGCAGGCAGAAATTGTGCAGCAAGATTGATTTATTTAACTGTTTTACAAACTCCTTTATAGACTTTTTTCTTCATAGTCTAATTGGTCAAAGGATCAGCCACCCCCTGGGGTGATTGGCTAAAATCCTAAAACATCCATTGTCAAAATATTTTTCTACTGTACTATAAACAAAGCTTTGCAAGGTCGCAGGTGTTCATAATTTATAGAACTCTACTAATATCTTCCATGAGAGAGAAAAATATCTCACGGGACTGAAAGGAAGCAAGAGAAATTCTTGCTAGCAGGATTTTGTATCCACAGCTCAGCTACTGGTAGGACCTGTGTGCCTGTGGGTGAAAACTGGTATCAGCTACTGGAGAAAGATAGAGGGTATGGACCCTACAGCCCGTGGTGTCAGCTGCTGGAGTGAGTGGGGTCACAGTGTCACCTACTACAACAGTTGGTGGGAATGGGATGAGACCCAAAGACCAGCTGGGGGAGGGGACTTGCAAGACTGAAGCCAGTGAGGGTCACACCATAACCACACCAGAGGCTGAATGTCTGTACCTTCTCTAGTGCTGGTGTGCATGGAGTGTGAGTGTGTATTCACCAGCAAACTTCAGGCTGGACACAGAGGGGTCTTGGGTTCAGATTCAGGTATGCTGACAGGACGCCTGGTGGATGGTCAAGTCCAATATGCCCAAGGGGAGTTGGGAATGTGCAGTGTCTGTGGGACGAGTGCAAGTGTGTGTGTGCTGGCTAGTGAGCACTGAGCACAGCAGGGGATCCATGGAGCTGGTGAGGGAGTTTGGGACCTGGGCAGGGATGCCAGGTGGGCAGAAGGACCATGTTGGTTCTTGAGGGATCTGCAAATGCGCGCAAGTTTGTGAACTCAGAGGGTGTTGTGTCTGCTTTCCTTGCTGAACTTCTGCCTCTACCAGCGGAGGAAGAGGAAGGGGACTTGTCTGACTGTTCATATGTTTCCTGTGAGGCACTGTTGGAGGCCTCACAGTGTCACAGATGCCACAGATGTCAGTGGCCATCTATGACTGACTGTGTCAGCGTTCTCTGAGTGTGTAAATGCATGTATCTGTGTGTGTATGTGTCTACCTTTGTATGTGTATCTGTGTATCTGTGTATCTGTGTATCTGTGTGTGTACCTATGTGCATGTATCTGTGCGTGTATCTCTGTGTGTATGTGTGTGTCTGTGTTTGTGTATGTGTGTGTATGTGTATGTATCTGTGTGTATCTGTGTGTGTATCTGCGTAGTGGGTTTCGTTTGGAAACCGGGCAGAAACACTAATTAAGTGTAGTGGTTTGGTTCAAAATATCTATTACTTACTTATTTTCCTTCTGTGAGATAGGAATTAGAAGAAAGCAAAGCGGGCACAAAACTTAAACAGTTGCAGTTCAACGAAAGAGTTTTATTGCTAATAGAATTAAAAGTAAAGAGAAATAACAAGAAATTAAAGCAACCCCCCTCCCCCTTTCCAGCACTTTCCTCCTTTTACCCAACTCACACAAAGGGTAACAGAACATGGGATTTTAGTCAGTGTTGCAGTTCTTGATAAGTTTCTTTCATATGCTTAAGGGGGAAAAGGGTTTTCTTCAGCTGCACATGGTTCCCAAACTTCCACCAAAAGCAGACCCACCAGAAAGAAACAATCTGCTGTGGTGTAAAACATCTCTTCCATAAAAATCTCACAGTTCCTTCACACTGCCAAACATAGGCTATCACATGGGGTTATTAATCTTTTTAAGGATGAGTTATTTTGGCCTGAACACAAAGGTTTTCTTTGCCACAAGTCTCTAAAAAGCCTTTCAATGCTTCTATATAGCCTAGCATAGGCACTCTTCACAATTTTCACAGGCCACACATGAATTTTTCATCCCCCCATGTACTTCAAACGGATTAAAGAGACAAACAGTTTGTGATATTACAGTTTCTTACCACGGCATGCAAGAAGATTTTTTTAAGCTGCGCGTGAGAAATGCAGCACCGCCCTCTTTTCTCACTTCACCATTTTCAGCTTTGTCTCACATGACTCACTTTCTCTTTCTCTCTGACTCTGAAACTGCCACGTTGAAGAGTGTCCTTGTTCAGGCTTTATGGTGGAGAAAGCCTCACTCCCTTTGTGCTGCTGGCTGCCTGGTGTCTTCTTCAGTTCAGCACGAAGTGTGCTGGCTGCAGACAATAGGCTACGCCGGCTCCTGTTGGCTCTGCCGGCTCTGTGTGTGGAGGGGTCCCAGGAAGCTGCACTGGATGGGGTTAGCTGTGTGGCAGTCCATGGCTGGTTTTAGCTGCCTGCGGCTCTGGGATAGTTCCCCCCACAGCGGCCCAGGGTCTGTGCCATGGTGTTGGGAAGAGGGGAGGGGGGTAGGGGCCCTCGCCCAGCCCAGCGGAGCCCAGAGGCTCCGAGGCCCCCTCCACCTTCCAGCAGGCGAGCTGGGAAAAAAGGCAATTCCTGCCTTTCCGTGCTGTTTAAATATGTAAATTGTGAGAAGCGTCATTAGTCTAAAAGCCTGTCCATCAACTCTGGTTCAACTCACTACAATCTGTGTATGGGTGTGTGTATCTGTGTGCATCTCTGTGTGTGTATCTGTGTGTATCTCTGTATCTCTGGGATATGTGCTCAGCTTTGCTGCTGGTTGAACCTTCAGACAGGACAGTGGGTCCTCTGTTCCCCCCACTGTGAAGTTTCCTGGGCCAGAGCAGCGGAGGAGCAGGCTGCACTCCTACATCACTTCACAACCTTAAAGGGAAAATCACACAAGTTATAATGATGCTGTGCTGTTTTCAGCCCCAGAGCAACCAGATATAGTTTTGTTCTTGCTGTCATTTTCTCAGCTGCTGCCATTCTACCAGTGGTTCAAGTGGCTTATGCTTCCTGCAAGAGCAGCTTTTCCGCATTTACACCACCTGATTTTTAGAGTAATACCTGGCTTGACGATTCCCTGATTTTGTATACACCCTTTAGCCTTTTAGGCAAACAAACTTTGCCTGTCAGCTGTTCTTTGATTCATGCCTGCTTTGAGGTAATTATAGGTGTTACTATGGGCAATAGTGAGAGTTATTTTCTACTTTTTGTTTATTTTGTGTGGGTGGCTGTTTTGCTTCAGAAAGGCTACCAGGAGCCCCTGGAGTGACTCCTGACTCATGCAGCTCAAAAAAAAAGGAAGTGCACTAAAGGTGAAAATGGGGACAGGAACACTACAAAGAATATAGACCATGCAGAGAAGGAGTTAGGAAAGCCAATGCTCAGCTGGAGTCGGCTGGTAAGGAATGGGAAGGGCAAGGAGAGTTTCTAGAAGAACACTGACAGAAAAAGGAAGTCTAAGAAAAATGCAAGTCTGAGGGATACTGGGCCTCACAACCCAGGGCACCAAAAAGGCTGGGGAATGATGGGGTATGCAGCTACTTTTTTGCCTTGCGTTCTGCTGATAAGGTCTGCCTTCAGGGCCCCCTGTCCCTTAAGCCTACTGGGAAAGCATATGGGAGCAAAGCAGCACAGTAAGAAGACTACCTTGGTTTGAAAGACAGGTGTCTGCCAAGGAAGGCAGGAACCTCCCTTGGAATGGAGAGTATGACCCCCTTCCCTCTGAATTATTATAACTTTGAAATTAAGGGGCTTTCAGGCAAAGCTATGGGAAAAGGAATAGCAGTTCTTTACTAGTATGTGTGTGGGTAACAAGACAAACAAACACCAACACCGGCAGCACCAACGAGCAGCAGCAGAGCCCAGGGCCGGCCTCTCCCGGCCGCAGGCCCTCT
>NW_008237426.1:41734-49862 GCF_000691975.1 Corvus brachyrhynchos
GTCGGTGGGAGAGACAGAGAAGAGGCCTCCTGTACAAACTCACAAGGGGCAGCCAGTCCTAGTGCCACTCCAGGTCATGAAATGGACTGTAGCGGGAGCCTCGGAACAGCAGGCTGGAACAGCAGAGGTGAGCAGACCCCAGAGTGGCAAACAAAGCATAGCAAAAATTCCAAAGCCGTGGCAGAGCCAGGGGGTGTCCGGGCGGACATGGGGTATCAGGTTAAGGTGTAGCAAAAAAGCCCAAAGCAGCAGCAGAAAACAGCGGGGCTGGGCAGTGGCAAGCGGGCTTCCACAAGCAGCTGCTACACAGAGCCGGGAGACGCTCACTCCTGAGGGAATGGGCGGGTTGGGTTCCCCTTCCCAGTGAGGTCAGGTGTTGGAAAAGGTCCCAGTTCAACAGGTGCTCTTGCAAGCAGAAGCTCACCCATGACAAGGAGAAGCATTGCAGGACAAAAACTCTGCAGTGACAGAGAATCCTCTGGGCTGCAATAGTCTGGCACCAAAACCACACCTGTCCCCACTTCAACCCCAAGAGAGAGAGAGGGAGCAAGGGCCGAGCCCAGCCCCTCGCTCCCCAGCCAAATTCTCACAGTATCTCTACACTTCTCAAGAGAAAGCCCCCCAGCTAAGAGAGAGTAGCAAACTGCATCCTTCCCCTTCCTCCTCCTCCTCCTCCTGCCTGCCACATCTTTTGTCTCTTTAGTATCGTCATTATCATCTCTCAGGCAACAAATGGCAGAAAATTCCCTGAGAGAAAGAAAAAAAGGAAAAATCCTAACCTTCAAAACTACTATAAACAGTTGTGGAAACTTTTTCACTGGATTGAAAATTAATCTTAGGATGCTAATTTGGGATTGTTTTGACATCAAAGAGACCAGAAACCCCTCATTATCTGTGAAATACCAATAAAAATAAAACATCAGAAATCTTAGCAAATCAGAATGGATGGAACACACTGTAGGTGTCACAAATTCTAGTATTTGAAAAAGATTTAGGGAACACTGACTAAACACTGCTCCAGTTCAGCTGAGGTTGCATGACTCATGACTATTTATGACTGAATTTTCAGCCATAAACTCTGTGCAGCAAGATGGAGATATTTGTGTTGGATTATCTGTGGGGGGAGGATAGGGGTGGATTGGTTTAGTGGTTCGTTTGGGGGGATTTTTTTGTTACTAATTATTCTCTGCAGAATGCATTTCTGCAGGTGGCTCATCTATGCAGAATGTTTATGCAATGCTTTGTGCATTGCTCTGGAGATCCCCATGGATTCATAAATCTCAGGAGATGGACCAAAACGATGTTGCTGATATTTTGCCCATTCTGGGCATGATAACTCTCCTTTCACCCTCTACCTAGGTCATGAGAGATTTCTGGTACAGTTTGCAAAGCTTCCTTCTTGCATCCTACCTGGATAACTACCAGCCCCTTGGAATTGTGGCCCTTGGCATCACAGCTGCAGTATTAATCTCTCAGCTAGAAAAGCACCATGTCGTTGTGGAAGGAAAAAGGAGAACAGAAATTTTCAGTCTTTTAATTCCACAAAATGAGTCATTTTGCCCTCAGCTTTGCTTTCCGTCTCACTCTCAGAGGGCCCTACTACAATGACAAAAGTACTCATAGGTACTGGTGTGAGGTTTGTGGAGAATTATCTTTTTTTTAAGATCTATTTTATGTACTTGGAAAAATAGGCAAGATTCAACATGCAAAGTCTTTTCTTTGCAGTTGTATTTAAGTAAGAATCTTAAAAATATAATTGTATCTGTACCTCTTCAAAGGCAAGTGATTGGCTAAAATTCTGGTAAATCTGTGATATTATTGAATCTAATGTTTCCAGTAGAGCTTGTTCAAAGAGCAGGCTAAAAGCATTTTCAGGGTAATATGATCAGGTTTTTTGAGTGGACACATATGTGCATAAAGTACCTTTAGGCCACATGCTGATTGTTCTATTAAGGAATAAGTTTAGAAGTTTGCCTACTGTTTGCCTACTGTTTTCGTGCTGAAATGATAAATAAAGAAGTATGAGAAAAAGAGTGACTAGGCTTGAGATATACAATACTGACTTTCAAAAATCACTTGTTTTCAGTAAAAGCATATAGTACAAAGGAACAAAGAAAGACATTAAATGTACCTATACATGTTTTAATCTATTTACAGGAAATATTTTGGAAGTAATTATTTTTTCATTAGTTGTATTCATCAGTTTTAATCATCATTACATTGAATGTACTGAGAAAACTATTTGTCTTGTAGAATTTGCTGTCTTTACTGTAAGCTGGAAATCCCTGTCCCTACCTGCCCTAGTAAAATGATCTCGGGACTTTGTTCTTTGTTGGAGTAAAAGTTCCTCTGGACTCAAGCCCAGAGGGAAGCCAAAGCACAGGGGTTGAATTAAAACCTTTGGACAAGCTGAGATACATGAAGCCACACCAAAGTGAAACAGAAATATAGATTTTTAACTTTTAGTAGAAATATATGCTAAGTGCCTTAAACATTGAAAAACTGTAGCAGAGACCTTAAACACAGTTCTTGCTGCAGCAGTGTTACCTTTTCACAGAATTCTTTACTTTAGACAAAATATAGATAGAATTATACTGTTCACATTTTTCCATAAACAATAAGAACTGATAGTAACTGTATACTCAAATCTGTGTAATACCTATGTAACACTTGTGTAAGACTTACAATTGTTAGAATTAGACCAGGATAGGTTAAGAAAAGGAAAACTAGAATCATGTGTTAATCTTATTGGTCAACTAACAAATATAATCCACACCTGTCTAAGAAAAAGTATAAAGTCTAGAGTATAGAGCATATAGAGTATAGAGCATATAGAATATATAGAGCATATAGAGCACATAGAAGAAGAAGAAGCTGGTTTTGCCTGCTGTTGCTGTTGCTGCTTGGCTTTATCATGTAACCCCCTTCGAATTCTGCCTTCAAGAAAGCTATGAGACTATGAAATAAAGAACTTAGCAGAACAGCAGCCTCCTCTGCTCTCTTACCCTGGTCCGAGAAGGAAGGGTACCCCGTCAAAAGCTCAACAGTTCTTTATTGAATTTGGTTGGGATTTACACATGGGAACAAATAAACTTACCTGAAACAGAAAAGAAGCGAAAGCACTGGCGTTTTAGGAGACCACTGAAGAACTGGACCTGGTTAATGGCTGGTTGATGATCTTAGAAGTCTTTCTCAACCCTAATCATTCTATATTCTTAGGGGGCCATATGATCAACAGTGAGTGGGATGAGACAATTTGTCTGGACCTTGCATCATCTACTCTGGCTCCTGTAAATTCAGTCTTGCTTCATCACAGTACTGTAGGAGATGAGATGCTAGATTTTGTCCTGTTCATCTGCTGCTGCTCATCAATATAAAAGAGATGTCTGGAAGAGATGTTAACCAAATGTGTATGTTTAAACTGGTTTAATGAAATGTAGGCACAATAATAGGAAACATCAGGGGTAATGTTATGGGTTAGAAGCTTGATTGATGACATCAAAGGATGTAGCAGGAACTTACAGCTAAGTAGAATGGAAATATGAATGTGGCTGAAGATGAAGAAGCAGCAATGAACACTTTACATATTCAGCTATTATGCACAGATGGACATTTTTGAGTTAGTATTTTCCTTTCTGTAATATTTTACTCTGTTCTAGACAGGACGTGTAAGACTATATTCAAGTCTTCTTTATCCCTGTTAATTTCTTGAGTTCCTGTGTAAGTTTTTTATTTTATTGAACCCGGCTTTGGCCCTGCAGGCTGCGCTGGGTTCGCCAGCAGCTCAGAGTCCTGTCGCCGTGGCTGCTGTGGACCTGTGCAGAGAGTCCACGCCAGACTCTGGTATCCACCGGAAGAACTTGTCCCCTTGGCGGTTCCGGCAGCAGTCCCCACCTATGCCCCCCCACTCCAGGAGGAATCAGCCTTGGAGAGGATTCCCACCTCCTACCCCCCCTCCCTCGCCTGCACCGTTCCCCTGGCAATGACTACTTCTGCTGTTCCTCTTAAAGAGGAAGGAAAACACCAAAGTATGGGGAGCTCAGTTACAGAACAGCCATCTCCCGACACCTCCCCAAGACAGGAAAGAAGTATCTTAAGAGAAAAAGGACACAAGAACTGGGATGGGGAGGTCCATTTGTTCCCTTTAAGAGAAGTTCCAATGGGGGCTGGTGGAACAGGATTTGTAAATGTCCCTCTCACTTCTTCAGAGGTCAGAAATGTTAAAAAGGAGATTAAAGGATTATTAGAAGATCCCATGGGAACAGCTGAACAATTAGATCAATTCTTAGGCCCAAACATTGTTACTTGGGAAGAGATGCAAGCAATAATGAAAATATTATTTTCTCAAGAGGAATGAGAAATTATTAGAGTTTCAAGTATGAGAATTTGGGAAAGAGAGAACCAACAGGGACTGCCAGGAGACCAGAAGATGCCATTGACACCTCCTGCCTGGAATCACAATGAAGAGGTTGGGAGAAGGAATATGAATGATTACCATAATTTAATAATCAAAGGAATAAAAGAGGCAGCACCTCGAGGGCAGAATTTAAAAAAGGCTTCTGAAGGGCAACAGGGAAAGGAAGAGTCTCCAACTGAATGGTTAGAGAGACTTAGGAGAAATATGGAACAATTTTCTGGGATAGATCCTGAAACAGCAGCTGGGCAGGCTTTATTAAGAGTCAATTTTCTCACTCATGCTTGGCCTGATACTAGGAAGAAACTAGAAAATTTGGAAGACTGGCACGAAGGATCATTAAACGACTTATTAAAAGAGGCTCAGAAAGTTTATGTGAGGAGAGATGAAGAAAAAGCCGAAGTAGAAGCCAAAATTATGGTAGCCACTATGAGAGAAAGTAACTTTCAAAGGAATCCTGAAGTCCCTGGATACCACTCCTAGAAATTTGGGCTTTAGAAAAGGGGAAAAGGGAGAAAACAGGAACTCAGTACAAACAAAAAGTCAGGAGCATTCTAGAACTGCTTGCTATTACTGTGGAGAGGAAGGGCATTTTAGAAGAGAATGCCCTCATTTAAAGAAGGATGTGAAAATCTTCCGAGAAATAAACCCAGATGAGGAATAGGGATGTCACCGGCTCTATTTTCTGGGGGACAAATACCATCTAGAGCCTGTGATAACGTTAAAAGTCGGTCCCCAGGAGGAGGAGTTAGAATTTGTGGTTGATACAGGGGCTGAAAGAACCTGCCTAGTGAATACTCCAAAAGGTTGTAGTATAAGTAAAGATACCATAAAGGTAACAGGGGCAAAAGAAGAAAGTTTTACAGTTCCTGTCATAAAAGACGTGGTAATTGAAGGGGAAACCAGAATTTGGATGGGGGATGTTTTATTAGTCCCTGGGGCAGGTAGGAATTTATTAGGGAAGGATTTACAGGTGGAGTTGGGAATAGGAGTTATACCAAAAGAAGGGAAAATGACAACTAAAATTTTAAAACTTGGTCAAGAAGATGAAAAGAAAATTAACAAGGAGGTTTGGGCTGGAGAAGGGAATAGAGGAGGACTGGATATTGACCCCATAAGGGTCACGACTGAGAAAGAAGAATGTCCCATACGTGTACGTCAATACCCTATATCCTTAGAAGAACGAGAAGGCTTAAAACCAGTAATAGAGGGACTAATAAAGGATGGGACATTAGAACCTTGTATGTCTCCTCATAACATCCCTATTCTACCAGTAAGAAAGCCTGATGGCACTTATAGATCAGTGCAAGACTTACGGGAAGTTAATGAGAGGACTTGGGCTCGTTATCCTGTGGTACCCAATCCCTATACTCTCCTGAGTAAAGTTCCACCCCAGCACCAGTGGTTTAGTGTAGTGGATTTAAAGGATGCCTTCTGGACCTGCCCACTGGCTGAAGAAAGCTGAGATATTTTCACCTTTCAATGGGAGGTTCCAAATACCAGGAGAAGGCAGCTACTGAGATGGACAAGATTACCACAGGGATTTACAGAATTTCCAAACCTATTTGGACAAGCTTTAGAAACAATATTACAAACCTTCCCTATCTTGGTCACTTAATAAGCAAGGGAAGTTGAAAAGTAAACCCCGAGAGAATTGAAGGGATTCTATCCCTTCCCCTTCCCTCTTCAAGGAGAGAAATTAGAAAGCTACTTGGATTATTGGGATATTGTAGACTATGGATTGAACGATATACACAAGCTGTAAAATTTCTGTCTGGAAAATTGACAGAAGGAGATGATATAAAATGCACCAAAGAGGATAATGAGAAATTAGAGGCATTGAAATTAAAACTTGCCTCAGTACCAGCTTTAAACTTATCCTCATTAGAAAAACCCTTTCATCTGTATGTGAATGTGGAAAGTGGAGTAGCTCATGAAGTTCTGGTTCAGGAGTGGGGAGGAGTGAAGAGACCAATAGCTTACTTGTCAATGATGTTAGATCCAGTAAGCCATGGCTGGCCAATATGTATTCAAGCTATAGCAGCTACTGCAATCTTGGGAGAAGAAAGTCATAAACTTACTTTTGGGAGCAAGCTGATAGTGTACACACCTCATGCAGTTCAAAATATGCTAAACCAGAAAGCTGAAAAATGGTTAACAGACTCTAGGATGCTAAAGGATGAAGCAATTCTGATAGATAGAGAGGATTTTACATTAGAAGTGAGTAAGAGCCTAAATCCAGCTCAATTCTCATATGGAGAGCCAAAAGATAACCTGACACATAACTGCTTAGAAATTATCCAATACCAAACCAAAGTTCAAGCAGATCTCGAGGAACAAGCCCTTTCAGAAGGAGAAATAATATATGTAGATGGTTCTTCCAGATGTGTACAAAGAAAAAGAATGTCAGGATATGCTTTAGTTGATGGGAGGACTATGCAAACCATTGAAAAAGGAAAATTACCCTCCAACTGGTCAGCTCAGACTTGCGAATTATATACCCTAAAAAGGGCACTGGAGTATTTAGCACACAAGAAGGGAACTGTAGATACTGATTCAAGGTACGCTTTTGGAGTAGTACACACCTTTGGGAAAATCTGGGAAGAAAGGGGATTACTTAATTCAAAGGGAAAGGGGTTGATACATGAAGGACTTATTTTAAAGGTTTTAGAGGCATTAGAGTTACCTGCAGAGATAGCTGTAGCACATATAAAAGGACACCAAAAAGGAATGACCTCAGAAATAAGAGGAAATAATTTGACAGATCAAGAAGCTAAGGATGCTGCAGAAAATGGGATAAAAAGGGTTATGCCAGTTTTGACCTCAAAGAACAAAAAATTGGAGACTCCAAAATTCAGTGAAACAGAGGAAAAAGAATTAAGTAAGACAGGAGGAAAGCCAGATGAATGTGGAAAATGGAAACTTCCGGACGGAAGGCAGTTACTTAATAAATCACTCACCAGAAAAATATTAGAAAACATGCATCAAAAAACTTATTGGAGTACTAAGGCTTTGTGTGATCACTTTCTAAGGAATTATGGGTGCATTGGAACTTATGGGTTAGCTAAACAAATAACTGAAAGATGTATGATTTGCCAAAAAGTAAATAAAAAGGTGATGAGAAAAACAACTCCAGGAGGTCGTGAGTTAGCTCTTCAACCCTTTCTAAGTATCCAAGTGGACTTTACCGAACTCACCCAAGTACAGAGGTGAAAATTCTTGTTAGTAATAACAGACCATCTTCCCCATTGGGTGGATGTTGAGAGTCTTTCTGAAGAATGGCTAAAAAGCAAAGGTCATGATGACATAGCGGGCTTAGTAAAGATGCAGACTTGGCAAGGACACTAAATCTTTAAGCAAGGAGTTGTACAAATGACAGGATGTGAGTCCAGATAAGTAAGCTGAAAGAAACCATATGGAAGAGAAAAGATAAGACCACAGTGATCTCATGGAATAGCTCCCACCAATAAGGAGCTCAGCTTTTGCAATATGTATGAGCTAATTAGTAGTACTATAAGTATGTGTAGATTATTACAATAAACGAGACTTGCTGACCACAATGCCGTGAGGCTTCTCTCCCGCGACTCCACCCAACATCTGGCGCCCGAACAGAAGATGTTGCCTTATGCGAAGGGGGAGTTGCGTTGGGTTCGGGTCCTGCAGCTAGAGGGACGGCGAAAGAGGTTGCGTACGGCAAAAACGCAGCGCCCAGCC
>NW_008237426.1:50231-61146 GCF_000691975.1 Corvus brachyrhynchos
TATCAGTGGTTTCAAGTGTTGCCTGGACAAGTCCTGAGACACCTCCAATACCCTCCTTGGGGAGGAATACTTCCACTCCGAACAGGAGGATCAGGACTATTTCAGGCTGAGGGTTCTCATATTCTGGCCTTAGCCTGTGATTTATTTAAAAAGGAGGAGGAATCGCTACCTCCAACAGTGCCATACCATATACCCTGTCTGATTCACCCCAATACTGGACATGCTAGCTGGGTTAAATGTAAATGTCTATACTGTAAAAAATATTGGTATTGTAGTTCACAGAAACGACACTCTACTGCATGAAGTATCGAACGCCAAATCTATTCCCCATCCAGGTAGAGTAAAGAGCAGCTGCAATAGTAACCCTGCTTTGTGGATGGGAATTACTAGTGCCTGATGAATGGGAGATACCTGAGGAACGGTGTGAAGTTACAATTAAGAAGTGTCAAAAGCAATTTGCCTGGAAATTAACGAAGAGGAAGTGATGAGGAAATAGAGGGCAAGACCGAATTGACCACTGTACTTACCACCAAGAAGATCACATACCCCTGCTGTCGGAAGCAATCCCATAGGCAGGGGGGGTGGAGGTATCAGCCATATCGGACCTCTGTTATTCCTTTATCCGTCACTCCTTTTTTGTCTCTTCCCTCTGGGGATACCAACAAAGCCATGCCATAGGTGTTACCAAAAGCTGTATATGGAAAAACACTGAGGTTCCTTTTTCATTGCGCATACCCATGTCAACAGTCACTGTTACAACCCATCCAAAGTAGAAAAAACTGTATGCAAAATGGGAAAAAGTACTGGATTGTAGAAAACCTAGGAACAAGTGGTAGCAAATTGGGAAGTAAATGTCCAAAAGGGGGAAGATGGATTTGTTTCACATATATTGTTAGGAGTAAAGTCTCAGGCTTAGTAAAAGAACAACTGGTGAATAAGAAGGCAAAGCCAGCACAACAATCTAACTCTATATCGACCCCAATTCAAGACATGCATGTGAAACTCAAACAACAATTAGAAAATGAGACCTCAAAATTTGGAAAAAACCTGTTTGTGGAATTAGGGGAAAGGATAGGTAAAGAGCTTAATGTAACCAACTGCTGGGTCTGTGGAGGGCTTCTGATGACAGAGGAATTGCCATGGAAAGGCAGTAGCTTAAGCCCAATAGAACTCCTTAAGTGGAATCGGACAAGGATAAGGGGAGAAAACAGACCAGAAGGGTGGGTACTGAGTTCAACAGTGATAGGAGTGTCTTTGGCGTACCAGGAACAATTTCCTCAACAAAGTAGGAAATACTCCCCGTAAGAGATATAAAGTCAGTAATGGAACTTTTACATGGTGCGTCCCCAAGAAACCAGCTCTGTATTGGACTCAGGAGAAAACAAAGGAAAAGAATTGTAAGTACAATAATAAGGTCAAACTCTTTCAATGCAATGATAACTGAACAAGGTTGTTATGGAAGTGATAAATGGACTGAACATCTCAAGGGTTGTCTTTTTACATTGTCAGTGGGAGAAGGGAGGAAGGTGGGGGGAGGAGAAGAGTTCTGAAGGTGTGGTATAATTTTTTTTCCTCTTTTAGGTCTGTTAATAAACTTCCTTATATTCTTTCAAGTTTGGTGCCTGCTTTGCATTTCTCCTAATTCTCATCTCACAGAAGATAAACAGTAATGAGTATCTTGGACCAAACCACTACACTAAATTGGTGTTTCTGCCTGGTTACAAACCCAACCCCCTACAAGGAATAAAAGAGAATTGATTGGAGGATCTCAAAAATGGAGAGACGAGGAATGGCCCGCTGAGCGCGTAATTGAAACATATGGGCCAGCCACCTGGGCACAAGATGGGAGTTGGGGGTATTGAACCCCAATTTACATGCTGAATCCGATTATAAGACTCCAAGCAGTTGTAGAAATAATAACGAACCAAACCGGTCAGGCATTGGAATTACTAGCTAGCCAACAGAGCCAAACAAGAGCTGTGGTGTATCAGAATAGGTTGGCTTTAGACTATCTATCGGCTGAAGGAGTTTGTGGAAAATTTAATACATCAGACTGTTATTTGAAGATAGATGACCATGGGGATGCCATCCTAGATATAGCCAAAAATATCAGAAAAATAGCCCATGTACCGGTCCAAAAGTGGGAATCCGCACTAAAACTTAGCTGGTGGGATAATGTATTGGGAATAGAATGGTGGAAGAAGCTAGGCTTCTTCCTTTTCTGTGCCACCGCAGTCTTGATATTTCTCCCTTCCCTGATCCCCTGTTTCATTCGATTAATATCTACCATGGTCCAAGGCATGCAAATAGTACCAATGCCTGTGGAACCAAAATTGGCTACATCTGGAATGGCACAGAAGATCATGGTGTTAAAGAAGCAAAATGGTATCAAAGACCCCTTTGAAGAAGCAAGATTGATTTGTGAAAAAAAATGAGCAAATAATAAAGGCTAGAAAACAGGGGATACTGCTCAAGCCAAATTATCTGTAAAAAAAGGAAAAGGGAGGTATTGTTATGAATGTATTGTGATGTTGGCTGTTTTTTCATGTTCCTTAAAATTAGAAAAACTTTACCTAGGTTCTGTAATGTGATACATGACATAGAATGTCTATTGTTTATGTAGTCAATTTAGAAAAGATAGGCAGAGAAAGCCTTCACATTCCTGGAGTATCTTATCAGAGAAAGGAGACCCGAACCCAGAGAGAAGAATTTATGGAAGGAGCAGAGACAGAACAGAGCCAAGGAGGAAGATAAGGCTGATGGGATGATACACAGAAACTCCAAAGAATTTATGAATCATGCATGATTGTGATGAATATGCAATAAGAGATGTACTTGTACTTTTAAAGATGATCTTTTGGATGTAGAGGTGTGCCTTTGGATCTCTGCCAAAGCACCCGGCCATAATACCCTTTTTGCTATTGTCTCCTAATTGTCCCTTTTATTAAACTTTTTTTAAAATTTTACTAGGAGTGAACCTTGTTTTTCACATCTACCACACTGGGATGTTGCTCGTCCCTGCCAACCCAGCTTTCTGCTTCCTGCTGCAGTCCATTTCACCATCCAGAGGGGAACCAGGACCGGCTGCCCCTGGGGGGTTGTACAGGAAGCCTCCTCTCCCTCTCCGCTGCCCCGGGCGGCCGGGAGCGGAACTGCACGGAGGGGAAGGGGCCTGCGGCCGGGAGAGGCCGGCCCTGGGCTCTGCTGCTGCTCGTTGGTGCTGCCGGTGTTGGGGTTTGTTTGTCTTGTTACCCACACACATACCAGTAAAGAACTGCTATTCCTTTTCCCATAGCTTTGCCTGAAAGCACCTTAATTTCAAAGTTATAATAATTCAGAGGGAAGGGGGTCATACTCTCCATTCCAAGGGAGGTTCCTGCCTTCCTTGGCAGACACCTGTCTTTCAGACCAAGACAGCTGAGTAGAAGAGTCCACTCAGAAGAAAAAGAGAAGTAGATTTTCTGTTCAGTTCCTTTCATAGAATCCTTTCATAGAAGAGTTTGGGTTTGAAGGGACCTTTAAACTCATCCCGTTCCACCCTCTGCCATGGGCAGGGACACATTCCACTAAACAGCTTCTCTGGGCAACCTGTACGAGGCCCTCACCACCCTCACAGGGAAGGATTTCTTCCTATTCTCTAGCCCTAACTCTGCTCTCTGTCAATGTGAAGTCATTCCTCCTTCTCCTGTGTCCAAAGTCCCTCTCCAGCTGTCTTGGAGCCCGTTTAGGCACTGGAAGGGGCTCTAGGGTCTCCCTGGATCCTGCTCTTCTGCACAATCTGAAAAACCCCAGTGCCGTCAGTTTTCAGATCCCGTGACTTGGGCAGTGCAGTTGGAATACTTGCTGGTGAAGATCAAGGCAAACAAGTCGTGTTTGCCTTGATCTTCAAGGCCTCAGCCTTCTCCAAGTCCTGGGTAACCAGATCTCCTGTTTCTTTCCAGAAAGAAGGGCCCAGAGCCGGCCCACATTTTCCTTTATTTTATCACCAATACCTATCAAAGCTTTTCTCATTGCCTTTGGAGTCCCTAGACAGGTTTAATTTAATCAGGGCTTTAGCTCTCCTACTTGATCCCTGTTTGCTCATACAGTTTGTCTGTATTCCTCTTGTTGTTATGACCCAGCCCACTGCTGGGCTGGGGCAGCGAGATGCCGATCAACCCCGGGCCCTCCCGTGGATTGAATTTCCCCAGGACACAGACTCGGAGGGCGGGCTGAGGGGCGGCTCCAAAGCTTAAGCCACATCCCCCCGGGGCTACGCCCGGGTCCAAACTGCCTTTCCCTGTTTGGGAAAATTCTCTCTTACTTGGTTGTTCACTGGTTCTTTGTTGTATCTCCCGCTTCTCAGTTTCCCCCATTGGTTCTTGTTGAATTGTGTCCTCCCCCTTGCTTGTAACTCATTGGTTGTTTTCACCTTTCCCCGCGGTTTTCAAACCCCCTATGAAACTGAGGGAAAAGCCTCCGGGTGCGATTAAGATCATTGCCATGTTCTGGTTGCTAAGCTTCTGAAAATAAACTTGTTGGAAGCCAGACCAGAACCTCCTCCCTTTATCTCCAAACTAACGTGAGCTTAGATCATCGGCTCCTGCGGTGTCTCCTCTGCAAAGAAGCCAGCAAGCGCGCCCAGCCTGCGCCTTTCCTGATGCCGAGGTCGCTTCTGCGACGCACAGAAGTAACGCAGTTGGACACTCTCTGATTGAGGGCACGCCAGAGCTCGTGCAACAAGCCCAGAACTGCGTTATCCTCTCAGGTTACCTGTCCTTGCATGCACTCTCTTGTCTTCCTGTGCCAGCACACCCTTAACCACCATATTGGGACTAGCTTTGACCACTGAATTTTTTTTTTAACAAATCCAGAACAAGTAAATTGAAGCTTCAGGATTTTTGGAAAATCAGACTTGCGAGGGAATCTAGAGAAAGGTATTATTCAGTACACATGAGGAAAAAACAAAAGAGAGCACTACGACAAGAAGTAGGATTTTTCTGAACTGTATTTTTCTTTTTAAGTATCTGGCTACTTAAGTCTGAGTTCTTGGTACAGGAAATAGGTACTTTTGGAAGATGACTTACTCTGTCCATTTTAGGTGAATTAAACTCCATAAATTTGGAGTCATTTGTTCTGCACATTAACAAGACTGAAGACTGAGGTAACTGTGAAGCTCTTTTGTTTGTGAGTGTTTCAGCGCTTTATTGGCAGGGTGGATATATGCTGAGGATAGTATAGATGACGTTCACACCTGTTTTCATGGATGGAAGTTGGATTGTTTTTCAACTTTCTTCAAATAATAAAAATATCTGCATTAAAGGTCATGCTACACACCTATAAATAGTGAATATATATATACATCAATGCATCAATATTTATTAGCAATGGAAATATGGCTATGTCACTGCTGGAGCAATTTAACCTTTTTTTTTCACAACAGAAAAAAAGATGGCAAAACTCGTGATGGCATCTATTGCTTTTTAATTTGGATGCACAGACTGGAGACATGTTAGAAACTACCCTTGTGCCAGAGAAGAAATGTGGACATCACTTCAGTTGTATGTTCTCCTCTTAGTATGTGGAGTAATAATCAATGTGACTCTTAGTATGTGGGAAGTCTTTATAGAAATTACATTACAGGTCTAGTGATGCAGGATATTTTTACTCTTTGCTTCTCTATTCTGTGAGGAAATTTTTCTTATTGGAAGCTTAACTCTTGAGGCCTTCATTGCTGCTAACACTTCCTGGTTTAACACTAGAACAAAAGTTAAGGCAAACCAAGAGTGGAAAAATGAAACAGATGTTACAA
This sequence comes from Corvus brachyrhynchos, assembly GCF_000691975.1. NCBI lineage: Eukaryota > Metazoa > Chordata > Aves > Passeriformes > Corvidae > Corvus > Corvus brachyrhynchos. Next base: position 56,023 of record NW_008237426.1, read on the forward strand.
AGTTCATCCTCCTGGATTTTAGGAATGGTCCTGAATTGGATTCTCTTCTCTTCCTGATGTTTCTGTCAATCTACCTTGTGAGCATAACTGGAAACACTTTCATTGTTGTGCTGATGGTGGCTTCTTCACATCCCAGTGTACAACTGGCACCTTCACATCCCAATGTACTTCTTCCCGGGCTGTTTGGCCTGCTTGGAAATCTGCTACAGCTCGAATATCTAGCCAAGGATATTGCTCAGCTACCTGGGTGGAGACGGAAGCATTTCAATGCAGGGGTGTTTTACCCAATACTATTTCTTCAGCTGCCTGGTAGCTGCAGAGTGTTACCTCCTGGCAGCAATGTCCTATGACTGGTACCTGGCAGTGTGCAAGCCCCTGCACTACCCAGCCCTCACGGGCACCAGGCTCTGCCTCCAGCTGGGCACTGCATCTTGGATCAGTGGCTTTCTCTCTAACTCCATACTGACCTTCCTGATCTCAAATTTAGATTTCTGTGGGCCTAATGAAAGAGACCATTTTTTCTGTGACTCATTCCCAATGATAAAACTCTCCTGCTGTGACATTTGTGTGGTGTGACTTGTGACTTCTGTCATGGCAGGGGTGTGCTCACTGCCTCCGTTCCTGTTGACCTTCTCATCCTATCTCTACATCATTGTCACAGTCATGAGAATTCCTTCTGCCACTGGAAGGAGAAAGGCCTTTTCCACTTGCTGCTTACATCTTCTTGTAGAAGTTCTTTTTTACTGGTCAATATTTAACGCAGTTCTTGTGCTCAAGGCACGAGCTCTGGTGAGCCCCCAGTCAGAGAGGGTCCAGCTGCGTTCTTCTGTGTGTCGCTGAAGCGACTTCGGCATCAGGAAAAGAGCTGCTTGCTGAGCTGGCTAGCTGGCTTCTTTGCAGAGGAAACACAGCAGGAGCCGATGATATTGGCTTACGTTACTTCGGAGGGAAAGGAAGAGAGAGGCTGGGTTGGGCGGTCTTCTTAATCAGTTTTATAGGGAATTTGAAAACCGTGGCAAAAGGGGAAAACAACCAATGAGTTACAAGCCAGGGGGAGGATACAATTTAACAAGAACCACTGGGGGTAAACCGAGAGGCGGGAGTTATAACGGAGAACCAGTGAACAACCGAGTAACCGAGAATTTTCCCGAAGCGGGGGAGGCGGCTTGTACCCGGGCACCGCCCAGGGGGTGCGGCTTAGGCTTCTGAGCCGCCCATCGACCCACCCTCTGAGTCTGCCTCTTCGGGGAACTCGATCCAGGGGATGGGCTGGGATTGATTGGCATTATGCAGCCCCAGCCCCTCAGTGGGCTGGGTCGCAGCAACAAATATTAGCTGTCTATGTACTCCCTCATCACAATACACAAATAGAGCCAAACAAAGTCTTCTCCAATTTTACACCATTCTCACTCCCTTGGTCAGCCCTCATCCACAGTCTGAGAAACAAGGAAATAAAAGAAGCTCTGTGAAAACATATGAGGAAATTGCTGGCTTTGGGAGGGCTGTTTGCTGTCAGAAAAAAAAGGGGTAATAATCCTTAATGAGTTACAGGCACAAACATGGCCATTGAATGTAGTTAATTTGAATAAAGCTTGGAAATATATAGCTCATAAAAATAAATAAGCAGGGGAACAAAATAGGTAAATAATCTTGCTATCATTGGGGGATGGTCTTAAGAGAGAAAATGAATATGCAGTGAGCACTGTAAGGTAAGCCAGTTAAATCCATGAATGTGATTATATACATATTATTGGATATGATATCTTCTTGCTGGCCTGCTTGCTTGCATTTTCATCACTTCAGCTGAAACAGTTCAGAATAACTTGAAATACAATTTCTAGCAAATAGACTATTTTTTATTAATATTATGTTCAGTTTACTTCTAGTTGTTCACATCTGAGGTGTAGATGTCTACATCCAAGAGTATTTTGGGGGTTTGGATTTGGTTATTATAAACCATGATCCAGAAGCACTTGGTGCAATACACTAAAGAACTTCTAGTTTATACAGGACATGCAATGGAGACATCCAGTCTAAAATTAATTAAATGCTATCCATATTGGGGCTGACAATTAAAACCCTAAAATAAAATAAAAATTCCCACAACAACATTGCAACAACTTCCAAAGAGGAATGCCCACTCTGTTGCTGTTTGGTGAGAGGAGGGGAGATGAATGGAGAGGACCATCTTTACCAGACTGAAATTAGTTTATTTTGAATGTGTATTTTCATTGTCCTTGATAATAAACAGGAAATAGGAAATAGGAAACGGTGTTTAGAAGTCTGTAGATTGTGGAATTGTGATTGTTATGTGTGTTCTAATAGTTAATGTGGTTTAAAAAATGAAAGAAATAGTGGTTAACAAAGCTTCCCACATCACTGAAGTGTCCAAGCAGTGCAACAAGCAGCAGAGGCAGCGAAGAACAAGGGTGGTGATCACAGTAAAGAAATAAAGCTTTTAAAAGCAATTAGAAGAGCAAAAAATGGCTAATGGGGAACGTCCCTAGGGTCTAGAGGAGGGAATGACTGGAGAGAGGATTAGTAAAAATAAGAAGGAATAGGTACCGCTTGCCACACAAAGCTAGATGAGACAGGAAAATCTTTCTCATGCCTTGACTGAGTTTAGGCAACTAAATAGGGTTTTTAACTCATGAATACGCATCTATCTGTCCCACAGCACTTATCTATAAGACGCCAAATTAACCAGGCCCAGAAATGTCTGTATTTATTGCTTTTTTTGCTTTAATGGATTTCCATTAACACGTAGACATCTGCAACACAAACTCTCCGTGTGTGTCAGTCACCTGGTTTCCCAACATTCTCAGTCAGTGGAGAAAGGCATTTCTAGATTGTGACTTCCCTCCACATTTTTGACTTTTGAGGCTGTGGTGAATTACACCTTGGAAGTGTCTGTTCCTTTCCTTTGATTATAGGGCAGGTGGCTATGACAAGTTCAGATGTAGAAATTTAGGACTCAAACCACTGGGCAGTGAAGGGCCTTCAGTGCTGTTCAAGACACTCAGGAACATCTTAACTGGTATCCAGTAACATTGCAGAAGAAGCAGTCTCCTGTGGTCTCTATTTTATTTGCCAATATGAAGCAGATATTTTGGATATTCTAGAATATTTTAAAAGGCACTGGGTATGTCCACAACAATTATAGATGTCTGCAGTTACGTGTGGTGAATCATTGACTTGCCACCATATTTCCTTACTTGGCACAAAACACTTTGTTCAGTGTGGGTGTAGAACACTCCAAAACCTGAAATCCTCCTTGCGAAGGAGGATTTCCCTAGGCCATCAAGCTGTGGCATGGGAAAAAGCCACCCACTACCATTGGGAAGACACTGCAGGGGATGAGGGACATCTGGGCTGGAAATGGGAGTATGTACCTGTTTTCTTCATCCTTGTTTCCTTGTCTCTCATCCTTGTGCTGCCTGGGCTCTTTCTTTTTTTTCAAGCCCTTCAACACTGAGGGAAAATATAATGGGCAAGGGCTGTAGGAGCAGGCACAGTCTCCTGGATGCCACAGGTGAGCAGAGCATACAGACACAGCTCATGAGACAGAACAACCCTGAGAGGAGGGGGAGCACCCCAGGAGATCTCTGGTTCACCTCATCCTCAAAGCAGGGTCAGCTGTTGGGGTGAGACCACATTATTCCAGGCTTCATACAGCTTGGTCTTGGAGACTTCCAAGGACAGAGGCCACAAAACCTTCCTGCATGACCTACTCCACTTCTTGACAGTCTTCAAGGCCAAAAAGTAGTATATATGACTTTTATATGAAGATGGCTTCTCCACCTTCTTTAGCATCTGCAGCAGTGCAGTTCTTGGACCCAGAAATGTCTCAGAGGTGAGAGATCCCTTTCTCTGAGCATGGCCCTGGTACACACCTCAGTACCCTGGGGGCAAGATCCTGATGTTACAAGGCAGGAACACCTCAATAGAGTCAGCAGCTTTTGGGGACGGTCATCCCAGGACCAAGAAAAGGAAAAGGTTTATCCAAAAAATCTGGGTAACGCCAACATGGCAAAACACAAACCCCCCAGGGGTCCACCCCACTTCCTTGTGCCTGTCAGAAAGAGGCTGTGGGACTGAAAAGGGACGAAGTCACTGCCAGCAGCCCCTCAGGGTAAAACTGGCTCCGTGCTGGGTAAGCACGTGGGCGACATCCTCAACTTCTCCTCAAAATGAGGAGTCACATCGCAGTGCTGACAGCGTGTCCTCGTTTTGCGCCTGAGTCCCGCTGCCACGAGGCTGCTGTGAACACAGTGGTGCTGTCCAAGGCAGATACAAGGTGTGTGATGTGCTGAGTAGCCCCAGTCCCAGGCTTTATGTTCTCATCCAGGGGGTTTTCCAAAATATTTATACCTCCCACTGACAGCAGTTTGGGAAACCATGCTCCCGAATTTGTGAGAAACTTGTGCAAAAATCCACCCACCCACCAGCCTTCTTATATGTTCCCCACAGGACACCTGCCCGTTTTCCCAAAATATGATGTACACGACAGGTGAATGGCAGCTCCTACCAGGCAAGCGAGAAAGCAGAAGATACCAGATGGGCTTTGTCTCTGTTCTGCTTTCAGCAGCGCAGTGGGCACTTAGCCTGTGGCTCCCGGGCCAGGGTCAAAGCTATAACAGCAAGTGGGGCAGCCACGCACCAGTGCATTCATTCGTTGTCCCCCGTTTTGGGGCCAGCGGAGTGTTCCTGTCCACCCGCACGGGCTGTCGGTGCCTCCCGGGTTGCGATGCCGCCGCCGCCGCGTGCCCGGGGACAGAGCGGAAGCGGACATGAGACCGTGCATGGACAAACCCTCCACGGGCGAGAGCAGAGTGGCGCAGCGGGAGCGTGCTGGGCCCATAACCCAGAGGTCGATGGCTCGAACCCATCCTCTGCCGGTTAGCTCAGTCGGTTAGAGCGTGGTGCTAATAACGCCAAGGTCGCGGGTTCGATCCCCGTACGGGCCACACTAGCTTTTCGTGAATTTCAATTTTTTTTTCCCGTCCGGCCCTCCCTTTTTTGGCAATGATGGTACAGGGAAATAGTCTGTTGGAAAATAGGGATCCTGCCTGCACTACTCAGCCCTGGCTGGATGGGGCACTGGGAGAGCTGCTAGGGTCTCCC
>NW_008237426.1:61169-73492 GCF_000691975.1 Corvus brachyrhynchos
CGGGACTGATCTCAGCCGAGCCAGGGCTGGATTCAGGAGTGCAGCACTAACCATTGCATCTGCTGGTGCTGTGGAGGGGCTGAAGGGCAGATGCCAAGGATGTTGTGGCCATCTGACAACACATCAAACTCAGCTGGGGCCTTGGTGGGCAGGCAGGGCAGTGGAGCCAGTTGTCCCTAGAAAAGGACTGTTGGGATCTCCTGCTTTGAGCCAGGATGCTGCCCAAGGCCACTCTGTGAGGTTGAGAGCCCTCAATTATTAGGTGAGTATTTACACATTCTGTGTTACCCTTCTAAAATCTTGAGAATTCTGAAGTTACTCAGGTAGTACAAATTCCACTTGACATCACACATCTCTATGCAAATATTGACAGAGCTTTAATTAGTTTGATTTGCTTATCTGCTTTATAAAACAAATCTCATCAAATTATCTGTGGATTTTACAAGCCTCTTTGGCAACAATACAGCCAACATCACCCAAACAGCTGCACAGAAAGTGCACCAGTCAGTGTCCTGCCCATGCACCTGATTAAGCACCCTAAGAGTGACAGACATCCATGTCCCCCGCATCAGCCACCAGCAAGGCTCAGTGTGTATCCCCAGGAGGCACAGACTGCATCTGTAATCCCAGACTGGTAGATGGGCATTAGAAGCCACACAGGCTGTCATATCCTTATCCCTCTATTTTCCCACATTTATGGCTCCCCCAAACCACTTTGATCCCTCCTTCTCCCCACTTTTGGTTCCTCCCCTGAACATCCCATAAGTCACAATCCCAAAATGCTCTTCCTTTCCATCCTATAGCACGACATACTTGCTGCTAGCAAGGGACCAGATGTGACCTGCATAGTGGCCCCATTCACCCTTCTGGATGGGAGCTACCTCTGAGCCCTGGGAGCAGCTGGGACAGGGAATCCCTAGCACAAGGGAGGTTCCCAGGGCTACTCCAGCTCCCCCTGCTCCTCTTCATTCAAGGAGGTGAGGTTTTAATCACAAAACCTACTGCTGTCTCATGGGGGAAGGAGGGCTCCCTGCAGCCCTGGCTGACCTCAACACCCCTCAAAAACATCCCACATCCTGCCCTGTCCCTTCCAGAGTGTCCCTGGCAACCTTAGGGGACCTACAGCCCCCAGGCCACTGACCTGAGGTGCCACAGGGAACAGCCCCCACCCCAAGGTGCTGCACCACAGCCAAGTCCCAGCTCAGTGCAGCCCCCAGCAGCATCTCCAGCTCTGCAGAGCCTGGAGGGAACAAGGCTGAGGTTATGAGAGGGGTTGGACATGGGGTGAGGGGTGACAGGGGCCAGGGATGTGGCTTTAAGAAGGGATGTCAGGGTTGTAGCCGGACCTCAGGCATGGGATGCAGCTCTGGGTTGTCAGGCGGGACTCACTCTTGAGCACTGATATTCTAGAATATCAACCTTCTTCCTTGGGTGCCACTTACCTCCAGGGCTTGATCCCATGGGACTGTATCTCCAGATACAGATCTCTACAGAGGCCAAAGTCTGCTCTCCCGATGCCCAGCCCCATAACTTGTGCCTGGCTACCCCCCCTCAGGCCTCTGAACTCCACCACCTTTTACTGAGGGAAGCAGCTGCACTTTGTTACCTGATCAGAGTAGGAGAAATCCAGACCCTGCAAATCTCATTTTAGCACCTGTTGAAGCAGGCCTGTGAGAGGTAGATCTTGAGATTCTTGAGGAATCACCATCTAAATCCCACAGAATGGAGGCACTTTCTCCTAATCAGGGACATGGAATTCATTAACAGCCCCTGAGCTCCTAGAGCCATTAGGAGGCACCCTACTGCCTGGAGACCCTCTGGAACCATGCATGGTAACACTTGAGCTCTAAGAAACCCACTTACCCATTTTAGGTACTTGTATGTCTCTTGCCCTAAGTGATGGAGCTGTTCCCTCCCTTATCTGGAACAATCTCCTCATTTGACCAGGCTCCTGAGGCAAAGGGGGCTGTAATGCTTTGTAAAAGAATAATCACATCAAGCACCACTGGGAGGACTGAACATGGGATTATGTTTTGGGAGAGATCAATCCGGTTTCAGATATAGGTGCCAGAACGCTGTAAACAGGCACATGGGGAAACAGGGCAAGCCAAATGCAAGAGCACCTCCTAGCAGTCTGCGTGGCCAAAGGAATTTTTGGAAATAAAAACCAACAGCTCTGTTTCCTGTATTACAAATTATGTTTGCAGGTTAATACATACAACACAAGCAGCTTTAACAAGCACAGTTTATATACATTGTCAAGCACCAAAACCCATCTGTTCCAAGGTCTGATTTAGGTACTGTTGCCTCCCCCAGTGTTCTTCCCAGAGGTTCCTGCCTTCTGCATACGGCTCACACTCGGCTGTCGGGGCATCCTCTGGGCAGATCCTTCCCGGCTGCTTCTTTCGGCCAGAATCTGTGTCCCACTGACAGCAGAGCTGGTTTTATTTCTCCCTGAATAAATAAATATATCCATTAATTTTCACATCCCAACCCAAGCATCACTGCACAGCAGATAGCCACAAGCGTTCCTCAGGAAGCATGCAGGAGGCAAAACTCCATTAGATCTCACAAACATCTTCAGCATCCAGTGCAGAAAGCAAATTGGTGAATTCAGCCCAACAGGTATTGGTGCTGCAAAACCCAAAGTTGCAGTGGAAGCATTTTTAATTTTCATGAGGTTTAATCTACAAAGTAACCAGCCACTTTGTTCCACTCACTCCGCACAGGAACAGCAGCATAGCAAACAGCACTGCTGGAACACCAAGAGCTTCCAACACCTTGAGCTGGGATAAGTGAAAGGATGTGCCAGTGTCCACCAGCATCTGAGGCTGCTGCCACATCATCAGATCACAAACACTTCTCTGCATATCACTTCTGTCACTCAATGAGCAGATTTGGATTTCTTATAATTTTCTGGTGTTTTCAAGACATTTTCTGGTGTTTTTCTACACAGGACTTCCAGTGTTCTTACTGAGTTCAGGAGGTGAGAGTTCCCCTCCTGGGGGCACAACTGATGGGCTCTGAGAGGCAGAGCAGGAGCAGGGAGCAGCAGTGGGTACAATGGCAGAAGCTGAGGGAGGCAAGGGGCAACAGGATCCTGTCAGAGCAGAGAGTGACAGACTCGGTATTGCTGACACAAATGTCAGGAGGGGATGAGGGACACTGACTTTTCCTGCCACTCCCTCAAGTGAGAAGTAGGACTCACTTTAGGAAAGAGAATAAAAAGAAAGTGATGCACAGCTTTTACTAAAGACGCCAACCTCCATGAAGCACCATAAAAATGAATAATAGCAAGGAGAAAACAAAACAGGAATACAGTGGGCTGTAGTTACATGCATGCAATTAAAATGAAGAGTGACATTTTGGCAACCATTATCAGAGCAACTTCCACAATACCAACAGCTGCTCTACACTCTAGAGTCTCCATGGACATGGTTTGGAAATCTTTTCTCTTGGATCATCTGTGCTACGGACAGAGGACTGTTACTTATCAGACCATCCTGTCTCCTTGGAGCAGCTGTCTGGGAACAGGACTCACATCAATACCACCAGTTAACACCCTGCTGCACCACAAAGACAATCTGAGAACTTCCAAGTAAGAGCAGGTGGCCACTATTCATCTGTTAAAATTTGGGTGGCACAAAAATCCATTCACTTATCCCAGCCAAGTCAGGTGCTCTTGGAAAACTCTCTTCTTGTCAAGCACGGCAACAACGTGCCAGCAGTCACCATCCCATGCCAGCCAACCAGCCTTGGCAGCTGTGTAGTAGCTCAGGCACTTTAAGCAGCTTCACTAAAGCAAGTGCTGTCCATGAAAACAAACACACTGCGCAAAGGCAATACGTGATCTCACAGTATTTGAGAGAAAAAGTGGCAAGAATAAAAGCATTATTCACCATGATGCTTTTAGCAATCCCAGACATGTCCCCAGGTGAATGTCCTCCCCCTTCTCACAAGCATCTGTCCGCTGAGAGGGCAGGTCCTCAACCCAGGTATGTATACACACACACCGGTACCCTTAAGCACCACTGGACTCAGGCCCTCAATGTTCTGAAAACAACTTGGGGAGAAAGAATCATTTGACTGAAGAGAAGCTGCACTCAAAGCATGTGCTGTCCATCCCCCTAGCCTTGAAATCACAGTAAAACAAACCAGTGAAACTGCATAAATACCCAGTGTATTTTTGGAAGCAGTCTGTGCAGACCAGACAAGGACAGCTCCTGAAGTGTGCAGGGACAGGTATACAGTTTGTGCTTCCCTCAGTTACACTATCAGAGATAACAGATACAATTACCACAAAGCACAAAAGCAGCTCAAGGACCATAAACTCTCTGTAATTCAAGTAGTACAGACGAACAAAAAGGATTTCACTGATATTTTCCTTGGTGACTGCCGTGGTTTGACACTGGCCAAATGCCAGGCACCCCCAAAAGCCATTCACTCACCCTCCCTTGTTACAGCTGGGCAGAGGAAAGAAAATTTAACAAAGGGTTCATGAGTTAAGGACTGGGAGAAAACACTCCCAAGGGCAAAATGGGCTCATCTTAGAGGTACAAAGTGAGTTTATTACTAAGAAAATCAGAGAAGGATAATGAGAGGTAAAATAAGTCCTTAAAAACATCTTTTCTTCCCCCAACCCCTCCCTCCTTCCCATGAACAGCAGAGGGAGGCAGGGTGTGGGGGTTTTGGTCAGTTCATCACCCAAGTTTTTCTTCTGCTTGGCTCAGGAAGAGAAGTCGTTCCCCTGTGAGACCAGTAACAGGTCCTTATCTTGAATATGTCTGGCTGCCAGAGAATAACTGCAGCCCAAATAGCTACGGAAGCAAGAGACAAGCCAAGAGAGAGACTAATCAAATATGTGCCTCCCCAAAGGTGACCCCAGAAGCAGGAGCTGTTTATCTCCTCGAGAGCCAGGCACAGTTTGGGAAGAATGGTATGTGCACACAAGCAGTCTTAAGTACCAGAGGGAGAAAGAAGCACTGCCTTATGTCAAGCAGGAGGCAAGAAAGGAACCCCAACCCCAAATATGCTTTCAGATGTAGAAATTTAAAGCTCTTCTCTTTCAGTCCCCTCTCTACTCAACCTACTGCTTTCCTCAAGGGATCCTTTCCTGCCTCTGAGCAGTAACAAGGACTACAGATTTTTCTCTCACTGGTAAATAAATAAATACATAAATGTCTGTTGGTACATTTACTTGTAGCACAGTCAGGGATACCAGGGCTGCAACACTCTCAAGATATCTCCTGCAGTGCATATTGCCATCAACTCCACAAGTTGTTCTCTTCTACAACACAATTCTTAGGTCTTCAAAGCTGCTGCCACATCTTCAACAGTTAATACCTAACCTGGGCTCTTTCCAGAACCAAAACATCACTCAAGAGCCCAAATCATTCACCTCTCCTGCTCTTTTGATAAATAGTTCCCTTCAAGACTGCTCAGCAGAGCCACAAGAGCTTCTCTCCCATCACTGATCACTCCTCATTTTACTAGTTTTCACCACCACACTTGGGCTATCTCATTTTCTCTCTTTCTCTTGCACATAAGATTACAGAAAGAGAAGATGGGGAAAAGGTCCCTCATTTTTCACAGAGAGCTCTATTGAATCTATAATCATAAGATTTTTTGAGTGTTTCTTTGGTAGGGTGGGGGGAAATAATTAATTATCATTGAGTTATCATTCAAACTCATATCTTATTACTTTGCCACAAAACCACACATGACAAGTCTGGCATTTACAGTATTCCTCTAAATCCCTTTCCTTTCTTGCCTTGCAGAGCATGAAAAAGAGGAGGAAAAAAGCTTGATAATCAGCCAGAAAAGACATACTGAAAAAATTATCCCAGTGCAGCATTTAGCTGAATGTCAGCAGCGAGAAAAGCTCAGAGCCTCAGGTAAACCTGCAAAGCTCCAGTGGGGAAAGTGTGACGGGAGAGAAACCTCCATGGCCACCTATTCTTTTGGGACTAGAGCCACAGCAGGTGACATTTCAGCCTAGACTTTTTGCAAGTTATTATTGGGATAAGGAAGAAGAAATAAAAGAGGTTAGTCTGCTGTTTCTCCTGAAGTAGAAAAGACTCCTTCACCTGTATTTTGAGAGGATCAAAATTTATTACTACTTTCTGGGAGAGGAAAGGTACAGGAACTTTTAACCAAGGCAATTTCAGCCATCCAAAAAAGTACAGTACAGGTGAGAAAATTTTTTATCGGTTCTAAAATAACTGACATAATTATAATTTCTGTACCAGAAGATGACAGAGGTCTATAAATTGAAGCTAGTCAGTTGCCTACAATACAGAAAAATCACTCATTTTAGAATGTGAGCCTGAGGGGGAAGGGAGAGGAACAGCAACAACTTCGCATCAGGAATTCTTTGTGCATAGAACTTGTCCCATGTATTTACCATGTCCATCACTTCACAAAACATGAATAAAGGCCTCTAATTCAGAAGGCCTAAATTCTATTGTTTATGGTAGGAAAAGCTGGAGGGAGCGAGAGTTGCAGGATAAAATCCTGAAGGCAACCGAATTGCTCCTCAGTGAGTGTAGGAAATCCACTCATTGGAATGGTATTGATGGAGTACTGGAAAAAACCTGAGTATGAGCAACAAAGTAAGAAAACCATGATCAGGACTCTATTAGTCCTTTGATTAGTCCTATTTAAGTCACCAATAGGTCATTCTACAGTTTTTCAGAGAAGACATGCAGACCACGAAGTGTCTGGGAATATTTTCAGGTGCAAGGCACACATTGCCACCACTCAGATCCCATGGAGACATTTAATTTACAATTAAAGCATAATAGCCTGTATAACCCACAGGAAAATTCAGTGTATGATGTATAAACCCCAGATTAAATAAATTTACGATAAATCCTTAGCATCTCCATGGGGATTCCCTCTGCAATACCAGAGCTTTACACAGCATTCTCCTTGTCAGCATTATCCCTATCTCCTTAATACAGAAGTCTACACTACAAATCCCACATCAAGTCGAACCCTGAGATAGCTCAAGGCTGAGTGGAAGAGGAATGCAAAGCAGCTAGTGTGGCCAGCCAGCAGCACCCAAGAGTCACCACTGCAAAAGGCTGGTCACAGCTAAAGACAGACAGCACAAGGGGAAAGAAACAAGAAGTGAGAAAAAGGGATGAACAGGGAAGGACACAAAAACCGCAAAGATGGCAAGAACACACATGAAGGACAAATTGGCAACAAGCTGTGTAATACACGGAGGAGTATTTAGGAAACAACTGAACAGCAACACTTACAATTCTGAGACCTTGACTGTACCTAAGTATTTACACAGGAAGAAAGTAGTTAAAAATGCTGGGGCAGAAAAGGACTTGTGATTCTCCACAGCGTGTTTTTCCACACAGACCATAAAAACTCACCCTGGGAACCTTTGACAGAGCCCATGGCTGGTGATGGGCTCCGTGGCTTTTCCAACAGGTACTGGAGTTTGTGACAGTTTCCCTGGGCAGGAGAGCATTCTGACCCCTGCTATGCACAACTCCTTTCGTCCTGTGTCAGTTCCTTGCTGCCTTAAAAGCCACACATCAAGTGACAGGCCTACAAAGGAGACAGGTTTTGAAAAGCAAGCTCAGGTTAACAACACATTCAGAAGAGAAATCAGCTGGGGTAAAACTTCGGGAAGTAATTTTATGTGAAGACACTTTCTGGGGAAGTGGGGAATGTGAAAAAAGAGGTTGGAGTTCAAAGAGTGAGAGAAGCATCAAAGACTATTCATCAGCCTAAAAAAAAGAGCAGGGCATTGACATATGCATGTGTATGGAGGGGTAGAAAACTGCGTGGGAACCAGCAGGGACTTGAGGGTTGGCTGATGGAAACAGAAAGCACAGAAATAGTATGTGAGAAAATGGGACACTTAATTATACACGTTTAGTCTAGGCCAATCTCAACACCACTGTCCTTAACAGAACCCTCCCCCTCACACACACAAAAGGATACCTGGGAATTTCTTTCTCTTTCAAACCAGCACTTTCCCTCCCAAATCAAATGCTGAGGGACCATTTTGAACATAGCTCGCATTAAGTTGCATCCAGCTAAATATGCCAGATGGATGCTCTAAAAACCACACACAGCAATTTGCAGGCAGCTGTCATGGATTCAGTTACCAGCCAACACAGAACGCCATGGCTGTGTTCTCTGGGAAAACACAAAGTCACTCATTTCAGACTCCCTCTGATGCTTCATCAGCACAAAAGCTGAAATAACTATGGGCACCCCTCACTACCAATAGTGCTGATCAGAACTGCTGAGTCAGCCTTATTCAGCTGTTTTAAAAAGCCTCCCTGCACCATGATGTACTGGGAAGCCTAAGCCAGGATCTCATTACTGATACAACTGGTGCAGAACAGGCCTGGGTGATCTTTGGTGAGACCTGGATTCCTTCAGCCACTTGTCTGCCTTCTGACAGGGGAGGGAGTGCAGGGGCTGAGCCGAAAGCCGTGAAGCAGCTTGAGAAGCCTGCGCAGGACAATCACTGTTCTTGATACAAGCACAGAGCTTGGGCTGTAACCACACACACAAGTCCCAGCAATGCAGAAGAGGCATTTTCCCTCGCCAAATGCCTGGTCCTGCATGGAAGCTGCACCATCCTCTTCTTAAATGGAAGGAGCATCTTCCAACGAGATTGCAGAGCCAACAGCAGGTAGCGCTTAAGTTCCCCTTCTCTACAGCAGCTCCTAAAGGGAAAGGAGGCAAGGCAAGGCAAACCAAATGCTCCTGCAGAACAGATCCAGCCCAGAGGACACCCCCAGACACCCTGTTAACACTTACCGAACTCCTGAAGGATGGACTTGGACTGTGCCCAGAACTAGAAAGCTCAGTGAAAGAGAAGTGATTCTTTTTCAAGTTGAAGGATGATAAGTTTAGATCAGGTACTGGGAAGAAATTCTTCTCTCTGAGGGCCATAAGGCCCTGGAACAGACTGCCCAGAGAAGCTGTGGTTGCCCCATCCCTTGAAATATCCAAAGCCAGACTGGATGTGGCTTGGAGCAATCTGGGATAGTGGAAGGTGTCCCTGCCCATGGTAGGGAGTGGAACGAGATGAGCTTTAAGGTCCTTCCAACACAAACCATTCTCTGATTCTGTGATCCTTACAAGGAAGACTGGACAAAACATGTCCTTCATATTAACAAGATCTTACCAGCACTTCTTATACTCACAGAAATGAAAACACAGGACTAAAGTTGTGATAAGCCCCTGCTGAGCTTACATTCTGCCTAAACCATTTTCTGAGCATTAGCTTTTCAATGGTAATTTTATTCACAACGGAATTAGCTCATGTCAGTGAATGCTGAGTGACAGCAAAGTCACCTGGGCTGGCAGAAACTAAAAAGAGAAGCTTTATTCAAAGTGAGTTAGGGCTCCAATTTAACACAGGCTTACAGAAAACAAAAAACCTGACACAGCTGGGAAGACCAAGTCTTCTGACAAGGTATAGAAGTGCTGTCCATCGGAATTTGGTCAAGGATGAAAGTGAAAAGAAAGAGGAGGCCCAGCTGCCTCTTCAGCACCATTACTGAGCAACAGCTTGCAAAGAGGGCAAATCCAAGATTAGCATTTAATGTTTGACCATATCTGCAGCAAAACTGTAGCTTGATGGGCACAATCTTCCTGCTTCAGCAGTTCCAGTGCATTAACTTGCACTGAGAACGTATTTTAGCCATGGAAAATAAGGCAGCAACAGGCCAAACTGGCCACTGAAAGCCAAACTAATATTGAAAATATTTGCCAAAAGCACCCCCATCTTTCCCTGATCTTCACTACACTTCGCCTTTGGTTCCAAGGGCTTGTCCCAGAGCACTCCAGGATACCAATGTTGCCTTTCCCTGGTCTTAAAATTAAGAGCCAGACATGTTTAAGGGAAAAAGGGGTTTTTACCTCAGTATTTATTTAAGGATCCTCAAGGTGCACCACTTCATCCAGATGGAATGTGCCGAAATGCACACACGATAGATCACATATACAATTTATAGGCCTTGCAAATTAGCATATCCATCATTCTCCAGTGAGAGGCTCGAATGAAGCCCCCATCCTGAGGAATCCCCCCATGGATGGGCCTATCTTAGTTTACAGGATGTTCTAGGGAAGGCCTTGGTGTCTCAGGATAGCATAGGGCTTTCTGGCCTCCAACTGCAAGGCCTCCAGGATGTTTGGTCTCCTGGCTTAACAGAATATTGGGTCTAAGCTAAGTTATCAGACTTCAGGAATTACAAATATGCATGCTAAAAGCACTGGGGATGCCCAAAAGCTATATAAAAGGGTATATAAAAGGTATATATAAAAAAAGACAAAAAATCATCATAGCATCACCAACACATCAATTTTAAAGGGATACTAGGGAGAGAAAAGCCTGGCTCGACACAGTAGGACTGAAATCTGACTCAGACCAGGAGATGCTCTGCTAAAGATACAGAATGAGCACCAAATTAAGCTCTCAAGATAACTCCTGCAAAGTCAGCCTCTCTAAGGTGCCTGAAGCAGGCTGGTAGGAGGCAACAGTTAAGGGCATACCAACTCTACCTTAGGGCTTCTGGCTTTCATCTTGAGAAATTTAATGTTGATTAAAAAACAAGTGGCTATTGGCCTGTTTCAAACCTGAGCCAGCCTACTACTAGCTAAAATTAGCTCATAGCAGTAGCCCAGTCCAAGAAAAAAAGCCTCATTTGTCCAGAAAGTACCACTCAAAGAGCATACATGAGAGAAAAAAAAAGCTGCTCCACATTACAGATGGGAACAAAAACCACTGCAACATTTCTTCACAGTTTGAGCAGCCTGTAACAGCTGGAGCACCAACAGAGGAGAGGAGAAAGCAAAATTTAACAGCATCTTTTGTTCAAAATCTCTGCTCTTTTGGGATGTTTCCTCTTAATGTGGTACCAGAATAGCACACTGCTTCACACTTCAAAAAATCAAAGTGCTGCACCTCTCCCATTTTGTTCAGAAAAAAAGACAGGTGTCTTCCCTTGCCCCTGTGCATATTCGGAGTCATTTCACAGTCACATGTGAGGCTGTTCTCTTCACCACAACAACCTTCTCGGCAGGGAATTCTTAACCAAGAGCATCTCCTGAGAAAGGGAAACCTGTTCATGGTGAGTCCAGGGACTCCTGGACACTTTACCCACACACTCTATTTGGGCTTCAGCAAACTTCCTAAGTTCCCCTCAGCTGCTAAAGGAGGGGATTCTCATTGAGCTCTGCCGTTGTGAAGGTACCAGATTGTGGCATAATTCCTTTTTCCCAAAACTGACTACTTTTCAAATGAATCCCCCTCTCATCTTCACTTTCTACAGGACTTGCAAGCACAGTCAAGAGAATAAACACGCCCAACCACCAATGCAGCCTCAGCAGTGAGACCAGACTAAGTGCTACTATGCTACTATGCAGGGAAACCTCACTCTTCTCCCTCCTATTCCCACCAAGTTTTTCTTTCTTGCCCCATTCTCCGTGTTCCCAGCATAGTCCTTCCTGGCAGTTACTTTTGCAACTTTTGCCTCAAAATTCAGCATAGATCAACACAGACTCAACACCTACAACAGTGTTTTCACCCTGAAACAGAGAGAAGGAGAGAGAAGAAGACATGACAACACAATTTCACTTGATCTCATCCACTTTCAGGCTCTTGCTGGGACCATTGCCCCTTTCTGACACATTTTTGAGCACAAGAGAAATGAACTTTTCCACTGTGAATTCAGGCTTAGTGACAGCAGACTTACTCTAGTTACTTGTTTTTAAACGTTTTGGAAGTAATCCACAGAGTTGGTGAGCTACCAGCCACAAGTCACTTCAGGGAGTAAATAGAAGTTTTATTAGAACTGGCTAGGAAAAAAATAAAATTACATATATATATATATATGTATATATGGCACAAGTTCAGAGCTATTGTTGTTACCATTCATGGAGATTAGAGCAGTAAGGAGAGATAAATGAATTCAAAAGCAGTAACTATTTTAGCTGACAGTCCCCCATAGCCTTCCACTTCATCTTCCCACACAAATACCACCTCTAGAGGATGGAAACCGCTGGATGGGTGTTAGAAGCCACCACACACGTGAGGACAGAGTAAAGCAAGCATCACAGCTCTCTCCTTTTCCGGGGATTCCTCATGGCCCGGAAACTTTAACTTTTTTTGAGTTATATACAAACAAAGCAGTACTGTATAATATTGTAGAATAAAGGAGTTTTTTTGTTAAGAGCTTGGCGAGAAGAGCCAGGAGGCTACAAAACGCAGCACAAGTACTACAGCAACCTGCCCCCGGCTCTCTCGCTGCCTAGAAACGATGAACATTAAGACAAACGGG
>NW_008237426.1:74635-95662 GCF_000691975.1 Corvus brachyrhynchos
CACAGACCCCGGAGCTGCGCTGCTAATGGAGAGCAGAACAGAGGGGTCACCGTGTCCCCCCAGCACTGCCATGAGAGACCCCATCCCATCCCTACACCAAGCCACAGGAGAAAAGTGCTCCCACTCCACATCCCAAGCAACCTGTGAGTCTGTCAAAATCATCCCCTGCCACAGCTGACCCGACCTTGTGCCCTGATGGCCTTGCTGACAGACATTTACTGCAGCTGCCAAGACAGGAATGAGATGGATGACGATAAAAGAAGGATCTTGCTCCTTATGGCCCCAAGCAGGACCAGCCCAGCAAGAACAATTATGGCTGGGTTTTGAGTAGGAGCAGCTGCTGCCAGCACAAATTACTGTGCTGTCTGCAGGGCTGCCAATGCCAATGCCAAAGCCACAGAGCCTAAGGGTGTCCCAAAAGTTGGATTTTCAGAGGGACCCTCAGCTGAGCAGGGAGTACAGGGTCTGTGATGCAGAAGGCGCTGAAAAACATCCCTGTGCTTGCTCTCTTGCCTGTTCTGGTATATGATGTGCCACTTCCTTTGGGACAGGCTGGAAGTCGAGTGCAAGTGCAAGAGCCCTCATCATGTGGGTGGTGCAGTCTCCAGACCTGGTCCCACATAAACTACCTCCCCCAGCCTGTGGCACATGAGAGCTCAGCTACAACTCACAACAGAAGTGAGGAAGATGGTTTTTAGCTCAGCACTTCTCTGGGAAAAAACAAACAAACAAACAAACAAAACCCCACGAACTGCCTTCTGTACAAAAAGCTGGAGAAGTCTCAGCTTGTACCTCCCTCCTTCCCAGCCCCAGTCTGTTCCAGCTGGCAGCTCTCCCTGCACGCTGTGGTCACCAGCATCACAAACAGGGCTGGAGACCTTCCCAGGACAAGGGACAGGAGACCCTGTCCCTCCCATGCTTCCTTCATAGCCCACAGCTGTGCCACACCTTCCCCACATTTCTTGGTGTAAGCCTGGATGGGCCTAGTCTGTGACTTGGAGTGACAATCCTCTCCTCTGGACTTCAAGGTTTTCTCTGAAGCATTTCTGGGGGCTCTGATATCTCAGTTTCTCCCTTTTGCTCTCCCAATCCAACAGGTCAGTAGAGGAAGTCCTTGGGAATCCATACACTTCCCCTGAGAAGGCCTCAGTTACTGGAGCTGCAGTGCGGGTGGCAACTGGGACTCTGGCTTAAATGACACTGAGCAGGACCCTGGGTCTTGCTGCCTGCCAGACACCCTCCATTACCTCTAGCAGGACTTTAAAACTCAGTCAGCACTCAGTCCGTGGTTTCCAGAGAAGGATGAGCCAGGACAGCCCAGGATGTTGATGCCAGGCTGCATCTCAGCCCTTGCAGGACATGGTTACGAGAGGGGCTGAGCAGATGGGAGCAGGGGAGGCTCTGATAACCTGCATGTGTGGAAGGAAAAGGGAGTTAGGTGCAGCAGAGAGCCTGCAATCCTTAGAGTGAGTTACCAGAAAGAGCTGGGGGTTGCTCAGACATCGCCCTACATGGAGGCAAAGAGATGCACGAGCCTTCCCCATCAACCAGGACATGCTGAGCACGGTCAGAGCGAGCACACCAAAGCCAGACGTGCTGTGAATGTGCAGAGGTAACTGTGGGCAGGAGCTGCGATGCTGCGCTCAGGCAGTAAATCACAGCACACTGTGGATGCACAGCAAGGCACAGGACAGGAAGAGGGGACATGCAGCAAGCCTGCCAGTCCCACACAGGCGCAGGTCAGGGCCTGCCATTTAATGGAGAAAAAGATAGCACACACATGTTCAGGGTGAAAATTAAGAGAAAGACTGGTGGCTGTGCAGGTCATCGAGCTGAGCGAGATGGGAAGGACAGAGAATGCAGGTGTCCCTGCCCATGACAGAGAGCTGGAACAAGATGAGCTTTAAGGTGCCTTCCAACCCAAACCATTCTATGATTTTATGATTCTATCTTTTATGATAATTTAGCCTGGTTAGATTTAAGGAAGAAGTTTGACTTGCACCCAGTATGAACCAATTTCCAATGCTGGAAGTCATGGGTATGGATTTAGCAAGAGGAGGAACCAGCTAACCAAGTAAATGCTGGGCTATGTTAAAGGGATGTCTCTGAGCAGCTTCCAGCACTGTTCCCCACCCCAGTCTTGGGATGACCCCACTAATGTTAATAGCAAGAAATGCAGGGCTGGGAGTGTGGAATCATCATGCCTGGGATGTGTTTTGGGGAGGGACACAGCCACATCACTAGCAAGGCACTGGGATGGTCTCACCTGGAAGATCATAGAATCCTAGGTTTGGGTCAGAAGGGACCTTTATAGGCCTTCTAGTCCAACCTCCTATTGTGAGCAGGGACATCTTCAGTTAGATCAGGTTGCTCCAAGCCCTGTCCAATGTGGCCTTGAACGCTTCCACACATGGGATCTCCACCACCTCTCTGAGCAACCTGTATCAGGGTTTCACCACCCACACTGTAAAAATCTTCTTGTATCTAATCTAAATCGATGTTCCTTTAGCTTAAAACAATTTCCCCTTCTATGTGCCTGAGCATGCTGGTTTGGAGACAGGCCTCCAAAACTGTGCATGGAAAAGGAGAGAACTATTCACAGGTGTAGACTCAAAATTAGGTGGAGGCATACAAGAAGAGATGTCTTGGGACAATTTTCAAACAGGACACCAGGAGCAAGAAAGTGGCTGGAAGGATGCTAGGAACAGTACTGAAGGGACTGAGTGAGGCTGGTCTCCAAGTCAGAAGCTGAAACTTGTCCCTTGGGTAAATCATTTGGTCTTTAAGAGAAGATTGGAGAGGAGGCATTCAGCTGGGCCATGTCTGTGCCAGTGCACATGTGTGCTATGTATGTGCTACCCTGCACATTCCACTGGCAGCCTGCAAGGATCAGGAACAAATTTTTCTCCTTTGCTCTGAACTCTGGCAGCTGAGCTATTATCTGATCCTCCTGCAGATTGCTGTGGTTGGAGGCAAAACACAGGGCACAGCATTCTCAGGGACACTCAAGTAATTAAGCATCCCTGCTAGGGCTGGGGTTTCAAACTAATCACTAGGCTTGGGCTTCAGGGAACTTCTCCAGGCCAGAGGGGCAGGAAGGGGGCATGGATGACGGAGCACACCCTAAACAATGTGAAGGTTTAACCCAGTCCCACAAGGATCATTTGCTAGTTCTCTCCAACCTCTGAGGTACTCAGGAGCCTTGATGACTTGTGCTGGGATAGGTGATGTGAGGCTTGGCACTAACCAAAGAGCTTCATTTCCACCAGGTGGGAGACATTAGGGACGGAAGTCAGTGAACACACCCCAGCTTCCCAGGTGGGCAAGCTCCAATTCTGCCCTCCATCAGTCTTTTATCCCTCTTGGTTGCCTCCATCCTGCAAAACTACATCTTTTCATAGAATCACAGAATGGTTTGGATTGGAAGGGACATTAAACCTCATCATGTCCCACCCCCCTGCCATAGGCAGGGACACCTTCCACTAAACCAGGTTGCTCCAAGCCCTGTCCAACCTGGCCTTGGACACTTCCAGGGATCCAGGGGCAGCCACAGCTGCTCTGGGCACCCTGTGCCAGGGCCTCACCACCCTCACAGCCAAGAATTTTTTCCTATCTCATTTAAACCTGCCCTCTTTCAGTTTGAAACCACTGCCTCATCTTGTCACTCCAGGCCCTTGTCCAAAGTCCCTCTGCAGCTCTGTGCCCTGTAAGCACTGGAAGGGGTTTTTAAGGTCTCCCTGGAGTCTTGTCCTCTCCAGGCTGAACAGCCTGAACTCCTTCCGCCTGTCTGCATGGGAGACAGCCCTGTGAGCATCATTTTGGGCAGTGAAGTCCTGTGGAGGGGTAATACAGCCCCAGGCAGAGCCACAACCAGTCAGAGCGGCACAAGGCCGGGGCCACACCAGCTCAGCCGTGACACTGTGCATGAGCTGTTCCCAACAGTGCTAATCCAATTACAAAACAAACTTCCTTCCTTCATTATCAGGACCTGCAGTATGCTAAACCAGCCTGGCAATTATGGAGGGCTTAGTGAGGGACTAGCAACCGGCGATGAATGACAGAGCTGTTTCACTTACTGGGAGGAGGGACACAGAACACAGGCAGTTCGGAAAACACAGGGGATTGCTGGACAAGTGGATTGGGAATTATTACAAACAAAGGTCTTTGGTCAAACTTTATGCTCCCAACAGGGTTAACCTCAAAACCACATAAGGTTGCTCACGCCCTTGTCCCTCCTGGGGATTAGCGTTCTCATGAATGGGGATCCCTGTCACCTCTCTAGCCCTGGTGGATGCCTGCCCTCACCCACCTCATTCCCAAACAATGCTCACTTCAGTCACAGGACGGCAAAGGCAGCACTAAAATACCCTTTGAAGAGAAATTCAGTTCAAATTTTCTGGGGACCTGCTGTTCACATTCTATCACTGAGGATGCCAGAACTGGAAACATATTTTTGGTGGTCAGGACAAAGGAAGGGGTTATTTCCCTGTATCTGGCATTAGTGAGACCCCACTTGGATACGATTTCCAAGTACATGAAGAGAGTCAGAGAGTCCTGCTGAGGATGGTCAGGGGCAGAACAAGGGAATTTCACTTCTTTAGCCTGGAGAAGAAGGGGCTCAGGCGGGATGTAACTCCCACAGCAATGATCAAGAGCCACTTTCCTGAAGCACTTGGACACACAGCGGAGCTGCAGGGCAGTCCTGCTGGTCCATGACTGGTTCTGGGGAGCTGGTGCAATGCACACAGGTCTCATTCCTCTCATCCCTGTGCTCAAGCAGGGATGCTCCTGAGATGGAGCCAGGCTGCTTGGGCAAGGTTTCACCATAAGGCTGCACAGCCAGCACTGGCTCCCAGGCAGTTTGCTCCCTGACACAGTTCCTCAAGAAAACAGCCCCACACTACGTGGGGAGCTGCACGGACACAAGAAGCCTCTTCTTTCCCACTCACAGCCTCCAAGAAGGCAGAGGATCCCCCGTGATGAGCTCTTCACTGGAGCCATCAGGGGACAGCAGGGCTGCTAAATAGTACTTAAAACCTTCCAAGTGCAGAAAGGGCACACAGCAGCATCTGTGCAGATTTCTGCATCTCCAGCCCTTCCTGCAGGCTCTGGGAGAAAAGCTCTCTCACTAGACTCACCTCCATCCCCACTGGACAAAACGCCTCCCTGGGATGGAGAGAGGCAGCCAGAACTGCCAGCAGCCAAGTGGGCTGTAAGGAGACACCGACCAACTCAATCCGCTGCCTTTTAAGGAGTGGCAGAGGCTGAGGCATCCTGGAACAAGCTAGCGCAGTTCTGCAGGCTCCCAACCGCGGGGTGCATTCACAGACCACACTGGCCATGCCTCATGGCCCCCACAGCAGCTCAAAACTGTGCAGGGCAGCCACCCCTCAGCTAAGATAGAGTCTGAAAAACCCCAGAGCCTCGGATGGCAGAGCAAGGTTCCTGCAGTGGCTGCAGCGCTCACTCACACAAGGTCCTCACAATCCCATCAATCACCTCAGTCCCCCACAGCAACCAGGAGGAACAGCTTCTTCCTGGCAGCAGGCAGAGGGGAGGATGATGCTTTTTCACAAAGCCTTCATCAAGCCACTGCTAACTCATCCCACCGATGCCTGAGGGCTTTGCTCCACTTACAGAAAATGTTTTGCTGGTCCAGCAGTGAATTTGCTGCTGTCATTCCCATCCATGGAGCAGAGGGGAAAGGGAATGTGCTGCTGGGGAGCAACAGCAGGATGGAGTTTAGGCTGAAGCACGGATACAGGAAATGTAAGTGCATGGGTACAGGAGCAACACCAGGAACAAGGTTAAAAGGCAAGGTATGCATGAAACAGTACAGAGCACCAGAGAGAACTTCAGCCAAAAAAAGAGGAGCAAGCTGGCCCAAAGACAAGGTGTCAGGAAGACAAAGAACAGGACTGGAGCCAGTAAATTCTCAGAGGAGATCAGGAGCTCTCTGAAATTCAGGGATTTTGCCTAAGATTTACGAGAGATGAAGGAAAACAAGAAGGCAAAAGATCCCAAAGAGCACCCCCTTCTATACGGAGTAACAGGCAAGTCCAAAATCAGCTCATCACTGCCCACAAAGGGTCTCAAAGATATGGCAAGGACATGAGCACCAGCATCCTTTGTCCCCTGTGTCTCAGAGGAGTGAACTGGCTGGACGGGCATGCTGGTGTCAGTGTACGCAAGGGAGCAGGGAAAATCAATTCACTTAAAAGCTTCCGGCTGTTTTGCCACACTGATCCCCCACTTGCGGTGGGATGTGGGCACACAGTCCCATGGAGCAGGAGGCAACCATGCACCGCTTTATTAGGCAGTGGTGCTGCACACACAGCCGAGGCCGGTCACTATTTACATTTGGCAAAGGATGGCAGTGAGTACTGAGCACCAGTGCAGGTGAGGGCAGCCTGCCTGGGCCCCTGCGTGCCTCGCTGGCCCCAGGGAGGTTCTGCTCACCCCTGCGAGCCTTCTTACCTGTGGGCACAGCCGTTTTGTCTCTCATGGGCACCCTCATGGAGGCACCTCAGGCCTGCTACCAGATGATTTATCCCCGTACTCACATACACTGCCCCCCCTCCCTGGACTCTCCAAGGTCCCAGCCCCAGTCCTGGCATCCCAAGCTCTGCCTGGAGGCAGGTGTGGACAGCCGGCGAGCCCCGCTCAGCTCTTCGCATAGGGGGTCCTTCCAGTGCCGTGCCAGCAGGCAAACCAGTGCATGGGAGCCCCTAGAAGAGCAGGACAAGGGGCCTGGCTGCAGCAATCCCCAACAGCACTGGCCGTGCCCAGCGAGCTGCTTGTGGGCTGATGGTCTGGAGCCCATCCTCATCACGGTGGCGCTCAGCCCTGCAGATAGGCCAGTTTTGGGTGCACCCAGCCTTAAGCCTGGCTCGTGGGAGTGAGTACTATAGGGTACGGATGGCCACTGGGTAAAGCAAGGACATGTGCTCAGCCCCCTTGATGGGCAGCTTGCGGCTGGCGTAGTGATGGATGATCTCCGGCACGCTGTCGAAGGGCGGGCTGTGCTGACCCAGCACGTACTTGTTTTCCTGCGTCCGGGACAGTTTCATGTGCATGAAGCCCTGGCTGCTCCTGCAAGGACAGATCAAGACAGGGTTAGGGGGTACAGTTGGCCCCAGCCTCCCCTCAGCTCCTGACCCCCCGACAACAGGCAGTTTGCCTCTGCAGCTGAGGGGGACACTGCTGGCTCCTCTCTGCAGCCATGGCCCTGCCTGCACCATCCTGCTCCTGGCCGACTCCAACAAAGCCCACAGGACAAAGGAGGGACATGGCCAACCACACTGCACTGTGACCCTTTGGGGAGCACGGCCATGCAACGGGGTGTGCAGGACCCATCTGGGGTGTGTGTGGGCAGGAAAGGCATCACCAAGGTAAGGGCAGCAGGGGCACTTGCTGTAGGGTCATGGAGGGGTAGTGGCTTTTGCTCCTTGCATGTGACAATGCCCCTTTTGCAACCATTGGCTCTCACAGGAGCCCCTCAGCTCCCAGGACTTCAGCTCCCAGATCTCCAGCCTCGCCATGGCAAACCAGGTTTTTCTCCTGTGGCCCACAGCCAAAGGATTTTCTCCTTCCCCCTCTCCCCACGCCACCGCTGCAGGCTCCATAAAATCCACTCAGCGTAGTGAGGCCATTTCCCAGCACAGCACGGGCACCAAGCCACGCCAAGCTGTGCAGGCAGATCCTGCCACAAATGCTGATTCCAAGTGGCGGACTAATGGCCCTGTTGCTATTAATTTGCGTCTCCGAGGAGAGCCACAGCCTGTCTGCAGTGTCTGGAATGCACATTATGGCAAAATATTGATGACTTAAAAGCAGACAGGACCTCATCAGTGATGCTGAGCCGCTTCTAGTGCTGCACAGCCTGGCCCCATCCCCCCAGCTGGAGGTGGGCCATAATGGACAGCCCAGCTGCATTACTAGAATGGGTTTGAAATCCATTTAGAGACAGAAGCAAAGAGCCAGCTGTCCTGGGAGTCAGCTACAGCCCCCCACCAGGGGCCGAGGAAAAGCAATAGCTTGGCCGTGTCCTGTGTCCCTGTGGCAGGGAACCGGAGCACTGCCACATGGGACCATGGAGAGATGATACTGGTTGTGTTTTGCCCAAATTGCTCCACAGGTCTTTGTCACAAGCTCAGGGATGCGATGAGATCGCATCCCTGGAGCGATGACTGAGGGAACAGGCTGCAAACACCAGCAGCCAGGACAAGGGGTGGGTGGTGCTCCTGCTGAGCACCTTGACAGGCACAAGGAAGAACCCAAAGCTTTGCAGTGTGGCCTCAGCCACTCTCATGGAGGCACAAACCAGGAGGGACCCACTCTCCAAGCATCTGAGGCAATGACATGACCCTGTCCATGACAGGCAGTGGGGGACCAGCCAGGATTGTCACAGCAAGGTTAAATCCTTCCAGCTACCTGACCTCCTCCTGGCTGCTCTCTCTTGTGCATATTTTCCTTTAAAGAAACACCAAAGAACTTCAGGTCAGCATTGGAATGCTTTTCAGACCATCTCCTTAGCTGTGCCTCCTTCCTCAAGGAAAAAAAAAAAAACAAAGTTAAAAAAAAAATAATAGAGAGAGCTGCAGACAGCCAGCTTACAGCTCTATAAAAAGCATCCCAGGGGATTTTTCCTTGAACAGGCTCTGCAGAGAAAGGCAATGGAGTAAAAATCCTGCTCTCAGGGCTGTGAGTTCTCTGCAAACTCTGCAAGGAAGGCAACGCCCGAGCAACTCCTGGATGGACTGGAGAAGGTGGGTGTGACTGCTGCACACCATGCCATCTGAGAGGAGGATTTTGCCATAAAGCTAAGGATGGTGGCAAGAAGTAAGGGAAAAAACACTAAGAAACAGGTGACTGGCTTGTGGAGAGGTGATGGAAAGCCACCTTTGGTGATGGAATGGCACCTCCCAGGCTCTCCAACACACGTGCTGACTAATGCCACTCACAAGGTGATGGTGAGACCTCTCGCAGCCTCAAATGCAGTTCACCAACCAGAACAAGCTGTTGTTCCAAAACGGCTCACAAGCTAGGGCAAGGAAAAAGCACTGAGAAAACTAAAGCATCAGTAAAAATTCTGACAAAAAAAAAAGGGAAAGGAGGGAACTCTTCCAGAAGGGTTTGTTGGATGATCTGAAATCTCTATGTGGAGAAGGAAGAAAGAGTATTTTCAGCAGAACTCCTGCCCTGGTTTGGTGCTGAAGGCAACAAAAAGAGTGAAAAAAAATATGGAGAGAGACAGAGCAATCTAATTCACAATTGTGCCACTGGGAAATAAACAGAAGGCTGAAATCTGCAGGGAGCAGTGCAGGTAGAGAGACCACTGGGGAAACCCAAACTATACTGTGAAAAGTGTAGGGTTACAGGGCCTGTTGTTGGGCAGAGACAGCTGAAGTGCTCCATAAATACTTGTTTCCCATCTGGCAGGAACAGAGCTAATATAGCTGTCCAGCAGAAGAGCAAGAAGGTATTTGCTCATCCATCATCATCTTCAGAAAGTAACAGCTTTGATTTTCACACTGCCCCAAGAGCCAGGAAAGAGCTGGATGAGGAGCTGTGGGCAGTTCCCCCCTGTCAGAACACATGCAAAGATGCTTCATGCAATTTTGGCATTCAGGGAATCTGGAAAACTGGGGAGTATGTAAAGATTCCCCAAAAAAACCCAAGCATAAACCAAGCTGTGCTGTGGGGATGAGGTTTCCCTACTGGCAAATCAGAGCAGGGTAAAGCCCTCTCTACAGCTGAGCAATGGATCTGTGGGTTGGGGAGGCAAGGATGGGTACCCCCATTTCCATCAACAGTGGGCTCGCACAAACTTTCTTTTCCCATGAAACTAAGCTACAAAAAAAGGGGGAACAAGAAGGCAGAGCTGGAAGTTGTAACCAGACACATTTGACTGGGCACTGAGGCACATCATTTGATCCATCTAAGGGATTGTTAGCACTGCCAAGGAAGAGCAGTGGGCCTCCAGATCTCCAAGCCTTCCTGAGAGATGTTTTTTCCCAGACATCAAACCAGAAACCTGTGCCACACCACAGAAAAGTGTGGACTTCATACTGCAGCCATTTCTGACCACCCATGGTCATCTCACAATTACCCAATTAGCATGGGCACAATTCAGTTGGGGCACCCACCTATGGCACCGGGTCACCCCTGCTGTGGGTCCACACCCCCCCAGCCCCGCCAGGTTCACTCACTTCAAGGAGAGGGAGAAGTCATTCTTGCTGGTCTCGCTGTTGCGCACCAGGTAACTGGCCTCCTTGCACAGCCTCAGCAGTGTCTCTGCGTCTGTCCGGCTGATGGCTCCGTGGTACCAGCTGGAGGGGAGAGGGATGGGCTGTGCTGGGCACAGAGCAGACACCATAGGAAGGGCTGTGCCCTGGGGCAGCAGCAGTGCCAGCCCCCGGCACCTCCCCGGGGACTGCAGCCACATTCAGGAAGAGGGAAGAGGGTGGCACCACTGGGGCTGGGAGACAAGGGGCAGGGACAAACAGGCTGAAGTGTGGGGACAAGGAAGAAAGAAAGAAGCAAGTCTGCCCCAGGGCTCCTCATGGTGTGACCACAGGGCTTCCTAGTGCAGCTGGAGGGGTTGGGCAGCCACTCTGGGCAGGCGGGACTCACCATTGGCTCTCCAGGGGCAGGGCAGGGTCAATCCTCTCCCCAACAAAGGGGCCAGGCTCAGTGGTCAGCGTCTTTGTGCTCTTGAGGCTGCTGGAGCCATGCCTGAGGGCAGCCCTGGCTTTCTCCTCCCTGCAGGGCGAGGTGCGGCCATACCCCAGCCCCTCCGTGGGACCTGCAAAACAGACATGCATCACAGGCTGGGATCCTAACTTTCTCCAGCAGGAAGAGCCAGAGCCACTTACATCACGCTGGGTCCCCTCAACAGTGCCCCATCCCCCTGCTCTAAGCAAGAGCAGGGCAGCTCTTGGGCTGCTGATCACTGCAGTGCCCAGGCTGGGTCCCCACCATGCCAGGCCTGGAGCCAGTAGCTGAACCCATGGAAGACATTTCCAGGGAGGTTTCAAAAGCTCAGGAGGTTTTGCTAATGCAAAAACACATTTGGTGGCTGTGGTAGAGAGTTAAGTGAGATGCAGCAAGAAGAGGTTCCCCAATCTCAGAGGAAAAAATTAGATTTAAAAAAAAGAAGAGGGGATAGATGGAGCTAAAGGAAGCAGTCAGTTTGGAACCAATGGACACATTTCTGCTGGCACAAATAAACATGGGGTGAAAAAACAATTCCCTGAGGTGGGAAGGGGATATTTTGACTGCAGATACCTCCCCGGGCACTGCCACTTGCCTGTCACCAGCCCAGCCATGGCCACGAGCATGGGGGATTGACCAAGCCATGCCCTGGGGACCTGGCCTCCCACCGCCTGTTATTTCCGTGCAGGATGATTTCAGCGTTAACAATATTGTTTCTCCCTCCTCCCAAGAGTTCATTATTGCTCCCTGTACCGCCAACCCCCTTGCACAAATTACTTATCGATCAGGCAGAGCTGCCACAGTGTGGGGCTGCCAGGGGCTGATACCATGGCAGCACAGTCACCCCAGAGGTGGCCGAGCCCAGGAATCACAGCTCCCAGGACTACTGGAATGCCCCAGACAGGACAACTTCTCTCCATGCTTCCTGGCTGCTGGAGGGGGAGGCAAAAAATAGCCAGAGGGATGTTTTCCTCTCTAGCAGGGCATCCTCTAAGGCAGGATGTTTGAGTGACACCTTGTCCACACGCTATGCAGGTGAGCAGGACTCCAGCCCCCCCAGCACTGCAAGGAGGGGAAGGCAGCCAAAAGCAAGCCCAGCCAAAATCCTCTGCAGCTTAGCATGGCTTAAACCACCATAAGCAGCAGCTCAGGGAGGAGGTACTCAGCACTACGACTTGACAAGCCCTGCCTCTGCGGTGCTCTGGCTTTTCACTAACCATGCTCGCCTTTGTACATCACGCCCAGGCTTCAATTTCAACTCATCACCTTAAAAAATTGGGGCAATTGTTAAAAGCTAGACAATCAAACAGCCCAAGTGTTTGCTGGCGGCACAAAGTCATTGCGTTACAGGCTCAAAAGTAATGCATTGCACCTGTCAAGAGGGAGGCAGAGGCATGTGCATGATTAAACAGGATATTAAAAACAAGCCCTTAGGAGGAAGAAGACATCCTTCAAGACGTTCAAGTCACCCCAAGACACGGGAAGTAGAAAATGAGACAAAACTCTGGCAAGATAAACTTAACATAACAAAGCAAGGCAAGTCAGAGAGAAAAAAGAGACTCTGTGTTGCTAAATCCAGGAAAAATGACAAACTGATGTATTCATCAGGAGCAAGATGCATGTCAGAGTGACTGTGGGCATAATAAATGATGGGGGAAAAGAAGAGGCTGCATAGCAAAGAGATTAATTTTTCTTGACACGTGCATTCATTGCAGGAAGAGGATCAGAAAGTTCCCACCTGTCAAGACCTTTCTTCTTGAGAACTGATCTCAGCCTGCAGCATCCCTACGGTTTTGGGAAGTCCCCAACAAAGCCCTCAGAGCAGCCACTTCATTCTCAAGTGCCCCCACCATCAGCACCAAAACAAGCCATCACCTGCAGCCTGTGCTCAAACCCACCCGGGAAGCAGCAAAGGCCACTCTGGCTTTATCTTATGAAGCTCTGCAGGGATCTGGGTAACTGCAGATAAGGAAATCAGGTATCTGTACCTGGCATGTTGCAGTGCCCACCTGGGCAGTGTTAGTGGGGAAGGCACGGCATGCCACTGCACAAGAAAGGGCACAGCTTGCATCCCAGTTCCCCACTGCTAACAACTCAGTCATGGCTTTCCACAAAATCCCCCCACCTACTGCTCTTGGCAAAATCCTAATTCACCACAGCATAAGAGCAAGGTCCTTAAAATATCAATAAAGGGTTAAAAGAGAAGCAGCAATATTTGGCTTTCATAAGCGAGACTGCCAGCAGCATCCAAAGGGGATTTACCCAGGGGCTCTGTGCTCAGCACACACAAAAAAGGCTTCACAACAAGGCAAACCTGAGATGACAAAGTGTACCTGGGAGATTTGGCTGCTCAGGATAGCAAAAGCAAGAGTGGAGAATCCACAGGGACCTCCTGACACTAACAGCAAGGTAATAAAACAGCAGAGGAAATGGAGCAGTGCTAAATGATGAAGAGGGGAAAAAATCAGCCCCATCTTCAGCACTGGGATCTGAATTAGCTGCTAGCACACCTGTAAGGGACCTGGGTATTAAAAGTCGCAAGAAAACATCAGCTAAACACTCAGTGCAATTGTCAAGAAGACCTTAAAAGCAGCCATCAAATGTTGGGAATTTGGAGGCAAAGAGGAGAGAACAAAAGGGACAGTAATGACTCCGCCACAGAATAATCCCCTGGAGCAGCTCCACTGCTGCAAAGAGCTGGTGCCTCTTCGTAGCAGGAAGGTGCAGCAGGACAAACACCTGGTGTCCAGCACATGACAACTGAGGGGGCCAGGAGGAGCTGCAGGAGGGCAGAGGAGGAGGGTCGTGTCTGGCAGTGCACTGGGCAAGCTCCGAGGCATCGCAGTGGGCCAGGGTCACAGCAAGCACTGGCCACAGCCCCCCCGGACACACCGCTGTCACGCGAGACCCACCATTGGCGTCTTCGTAGCTGTGCTGGCTGTGCTGCAGAGGGATGGGGGCACCAGCCTCCCCATCCGGGGGGCTTTCACCGCTGTCGAGCTGTCCCACCGGTGGGGGCCATGGCAGGTCTTTAATGACCTTGATTTCAACTGGATGGGGGGTGGGGAGGGTGTGGGAAAGAGAGAGAAAGAGACAGAAAGAAAGGGCTTAGAAAAAACCATCAGCAACACCAGAGGTCCATGGAGAAGGAGAGCAGTTGTGGGGGAAAAGACCTGAGGACTAAATTCCCAGGAGCCCTACACCAGCTTGGCCATCTCATCCCCTCCATAGCACCAAGCAAGGACAGGCCTGAGGTGGGGCACATTCCCAATGGAGAGACCCTGCTCCTTCATCAGGTTTTCCAGCCAACCCTCTCTAGGGTATGGGGGAGCCTGCAATCACCCTATTCCACATACTTGTCTGGGGGCCTTGGCCGAACATTCCATTGCCATCTGTCCTGCCTGTCTTGCCCTAGGTGTCTCCCAGCCACCCACAGCGTCCACATTCCCCTGCCAGGCAGCAGTGGGCTGCAGCCTTGTGCCAGTACCAGCTGTCCATCAGCAGGGGTCCCATGGACCCCCAAAGGGGGAATGGGACAGCAGAGATATTTTGGCATCACTGGAGAGAAAAAACACCCCACGAGACACAGCAGGACCTGCTCTGGCTTCAGAAAAAAACAGGCAGCAGGTCCCAGCGTGGCCCAGGGAACAGCAGCCTAACTCCCTTGGGACTTGGAGCAGGCCTGAAGCACGCTGGGCAGCGCTCACATGCATCCACATGTGAGCCAGACCTGTGAACACACCACCTCCACCCAGGGATATCAAGCAAGGTGGCTCATCCAGAGCACAGACACCGAAGCACAAACCCAGCCCAGCAGTACACACTGTTCCAAGATGGAGCCCGACACGCCGAATCCTCAGAACAGGGTGCTGGGGGACCTGGTGGCCCCAAGCACAAGTAGGCACTGTGGCGCTGAGCCCAGCACACCAATCTCCAGCTCGCAGTGCCCAAACCCAAAAGGTGAACCACTCTCCAACCTCAAATTTTCACATCTCTCTCTGCCATCATCTCCACACAGTGCCACCAGCCTGAGCACCCTCAGTGCCAACTGCAGCACAGACACACAATGCTGCAATTAAAATGCATCCTAGATAAGAGCGTGGCAATTAGCCAGCACTGGCAAGGAGCCAGCGCTAATGCACAGCATGGATTTCCTCATTACCAAACACAAACACAATCGATCCCGCAGCACAGATAAATAGGTCGGGGGGCTGGACGAAGCCTGGACGAAGGCTCCTTGGGCATCCTCCTGCCCTGAGGATGGAGGTATCTGCTTGAGCCCAGGGTTGAACCGACCCCGGTAACCCAAGGTTGGGGGTGCTAATTTGCACCAGAGGCTGTGATTGGTCAGAGCAGGGAAGAGGCAACAGGAGACAGGTGTTGGACAGATGACCAAGGCAGCTCTATCCATCACTCTGTCCAGCCTGGCTCCCTGCTCAGACAAACAGCTTTTGCAAGAACACAAGCACTCCCTGAGCCATGGAAATGCAGAGGCCAACATTACTGACCCCAAGGATCCAGTTTCACAAAAAGTGTTGTTTGCTTTATGGCTGCTCCCATCACTCACCTGCAAAGGCTTTGGAGATCCGCTCCTTCTTCCACTCCCAGGGCTGGTCATATTCCTCTGGCGGCCGCTCATCATCCTCGGGCAGCCGGGACTCCCTGGGCCGGGGGCAAGCTGGGCAGTCACTGTCCATGTCCAGCACAGGCTCATAAGGAGTGTCGTAGAGGTGCAGCGGCCGGGCGGGAGCCTCCCGTAAGCCCTTCTGGCGGATCTCTAGCAGGAGAAGAGGGAAAAGACCATGAGCCTTCTGCCCAACACAGCCATGGTCCCCAAAACCGTGGTAGATGACAGGGCTCAATGTCACCCATGGGTAAAATGGGGTAGGGAGCATCAGCAGAGGAGGAGACAGCAAGCAGCTGCCAGAAGTGGGAGAGCTGCTCGGCAGCACCAAGATCCCCACAGTACCACACCCCCCCTTCCTGGGCAGCCCGGCAAAACGGGGTCAGTGGGGACAGAAGTACCCCCCAAGCCTGATTTCCTGCAAGCAGTGAGGCTGGGTTTCTCCCCTGGAGACCCAGAGTGGCCAGTTTAATAAAACGCCCTTCCCTCAAGCAAAAACATAGTCTCTCCCACAGGCACAAGCAGCGTCTCCACTGTTTGCTGGTTTTTCCAAGAAATATAATGGTCTACTTCAAAAAGCCACATGAGCTTTCCAGAAACCACTCGCTCCATGAAAACCACAAAGCAGAGCCAGAGCCTGGAGCACACAAGCCACCATGGTGACTCTGAGCACTGCCTTCAGGAGCACATGCTCCCAGCTTGCCAGTTTTCCAGCCCCAGACAGGCCCACAGGGGACCCTGCTGCTGCAGCAGACACAGCATGTTCTGGCCCAGTCCTAATTGAATTAAATAGGTCCCACATCCATCTTACTTTTAAGCCAGATGCATGCAATGTCAGGTCCCTCCTGGCTCAGCCTGGCAATTGGGAGTCCTGGGGGACAGCATCGCAGGGAGAGATGTGCCTGTAGTGCTCAGACAGTCTTTGAGTGCTCTGGCAAACCCAGAGCACAAGGCTGAAGCTGGGAAAATTTGCCTGTAAAATCGCTGTCCCCCACCACAGCCATTGCCCTGGTTTGCCTTGTCTGGGGGAGCCAATGCTGTCACAGGCTGCAAGGAACAGAGTACAGCGGCCACCAAACTTGGGGACCAGAGGTGTAAAGAGTGGCCTTTGCATGAAGCCTTCCACCTTACCAGCCATCATCTTCTGGGCTTCATACGGCTCCATATATCCGTCATTCTCCATCACCTTCTCCAGCCCTGCCTGGCTACCTGCCACCTGTGCCGCATCAAAGGGATCTGCGTAGTCCTCCAGGACAGCCAGCTGGAAGAGGGGAAGATTAGGAAAAGAGTTAGGGCATTCTCTGCCTTTACTGGGAGGTGGAAGGCAGAGCTCCCCACGAGCTCTTCCAGCAGCAGCCAGAGCGGCCACTGACAGCCCAAACCTGCATCATGGCAGCCCTGCAGAGCAGGTGCTGGCAGCTGACAGCTTTCCAGGCACCGGCACTCGGCCATGGAAACGCTCCAGCCTTTGTCCCAAAAGCTGGGATGGAGCCAAGCAGAGCAGAAGGCAGACCTGCCCCTCCCTCACCATCAGGCTCAGCACTGTCAGCACCCACACACATGTCCTGGCCGGGTCCCCACTGCGGCGCAGGGCTGCCAGCAGTGCCATACCCTCCATGGCACACAGATGCTCTCCTGCACACAGCCACATTTCCTTTCCCAATGTGGAGAAGGGGCACAGATCCCAAAAGAAGGGTGTCAGCTGGCACTGGCATGACTAGGAACTTGCTGGTTATTTTCCAGGGCTCCTGTGCACTCATTTGAAGGTATTTTCTAACAAAAGGGCTAAGAACAGCCTATGGCTTCCTCTCCACTCCTTCCCAGGCCTCCAAAGCATCCCCAGACACATTCTAAGTTAAGTAAGACAAGACAGAGCCTTTCTCCAGGAAGCAGAACCAGGAGCTTCTCAAGTGCCATGTCACAGGGTCAGCACTAAATTCCTGAGATTTGCACTTACTAGTGAGAAGGAGAGGATCCTGCAGTAGGATATGGGGCATGTCCCAGAGCTCAATCCCCTCCAGCACTGGAACCACATGCCTGCTCTAGCACCTCAGCAGCTTCCCAGCCAGAGCACTCCATCACACAACACTGCAGTCCCCAGGAAGCCTGGAGCTGTACATCCCACCCTCCAGCCACACAGCCTGCTCCCAAAGTAGGGCCAGGCAATATTTCCAGCAGCAATTAAGTGTACCCAAGCACCTTACCAGGGTCTGCTCACCTACCAGGACGCAAACCCCTGGCTTGGGGGGGTTTGCTACCACAACATGGGCTATGGAGATGTCCCACAGCAAGAACCAAATGTCCCAAGCATGGTGTGGCAGCTGTCTAATCCCACCCAGTGCCAGGCTCCATCATCACCACTACACACTGCCCCTGCTCCTGGCCAGCCACAGAGACCACGGCTGCTCACACATTCCTCTGCAGCTCCAAAAACCGGCTTAAAACAAAACACTTCTCCCTCCTTCCTGTGCAAAACGCCCAACAATGGCCTGTAACAGCAAAACCCAGCAGGAAAAGGGAACAGGAACTGGAACTGTAAACACCTCCGTGCAGTCCCAAGACTTGGCATCCCTATGAGCTACAGGAGGCACATGGCTCTCTGCACCTGGCTCACCATCTCCTCCCTAAATGTCCCACCTCCATGGGCAGCCAATGCATGGGGAACTGGGTCAGCCCTCCAAGCCTGGTCCCTCCATGCCAGGGCATGAGCGAGTAGCTGATCATCCTCAGACCAAATCCCAACCACCCCAGAGGAGTAAAATAGGGTTCAAACATGGGAGCTGCAGATGCTCTCACCCCTTGGCAAGGCAGCAGAGGACAGACAGTGTCAGAGTACTGTCTCCACCCCAGGCATGGGGCAGAGAGCCAGGACAGGGCAGCAGGAGCAGCCAGCCCCTGGCTTTGCAATCTGCTCTTACCTCCATCATCCAAGGGGTGACATAGCATTGCTCAGGCCCTGTCAGGCACTGGGGACATGAAGAGGCAGTGCTGAGCCCAGGGGTCTGCAGCCCTTTGCTTGCCGCCACCAGGGCAAAATTCCCCAGGGCAAATGCAAGTCGCTGGTGACTTTTACAGCTGCTTGGTCAACCAGGACCTGCTTCCCACTTGCTGTCTGCGAGATCTCAGTGAAGCCGCTCCAAACAGCCGGGAGATCCCACGGCCTCTCCCATGCCTCGAAAGCTGCACAGAGCTCCTGCTGCACCTCCACATCTGTGACAGTCCTGTGACAGCAGCAGCATCTTCACACACGTGCTCATGACAATAGAGGCATGGGCATGCTGGCAGTGTCCCCACACACACAAATGCACCGGCTCGACAGGCAGGGTGGGTGGACGGGCAGTGCCATGTCCAATGCTCACCCTGTGCAGAGCTCTCATGGCTCCAAGCATGCTGGGGAGCTGTGAAATGCAGTCTGCTGACCCTCCTGGGGTTAGTTGTCTGTTCCTCTGGCCCCAAGCCCAACCTGACCACATTTAGACCTGCCACAAACCACATTTCCTAGACAAGCGCAGACCCAGTCCTGGACCCTCCCTCTGCCCCATACACACATAGCAGCTTCAGACAGGGCCGAGAGGCTTCCCTGCATGCAGTGGTCACTGTCATAGAATAATTAAGGCTGGAAAAGACCTCCAAGATCATCAAGCCCAACCTTATTTCCAACTGTATTTCCTCGTGTTTAGGTCTGGCATCCCGGGGGGAACACACAAGCTCCAGCAGGCTCACAGAGTGGCCTCCACTCAGATGCCTCCAGGTCTAGAAAGCAGAAGATAGTGGAGAATCCTAACAGGTCACTGTCAAGACCCAAAAAACTGGGTATTTTGCCTGCAGAAGGGTGCAGTGGCACTCAGCAGAGATTGTTGACAGAGAATGTGGTTTGCTGGGCTCAGCTTGGACGCAGAGAAAAGGCCTTGGATTAGAGGCAAGCTACTTGAGTTTGGGGGGAATTTGCCACACTAGTTTGCTTCTCCACTGCCTCAAGGAGAAGGAGCAAGATCTCCCAACTGTAGGGTGATGAGAACACAAACCCATTTGTTTTTTAAATGGTTAGATATTACAGCAGAGAGCCGCGGAAAAGGTGGGGAGGTAATTACAGCCTCCAGGAGCATCACAACCTCAGGGTGCACAAGCAAGCACACAAAAATGTGCTTGACTGAGGGACTGGAGGCTCCAGCCAGTGCCTGGAATGGGGCAAACAGCAGAGATCATGCAATTCCCGGGCACATCCTAATGCCCTTGAACATGAGGCCATATTACAGTTGCTCAGGAAACTGCATCTCTGACATTTCCTAATCTGAGTACTGGACTTGATGAGCCATGCAGGGCTCTCAGCAGCAGCCACAGGGCAAACGGCTGCTCCCCAGAGCAGGAGAGGGCCACAGCCGCTGGCAGGGCAGCTCCCAGGGGTTGCCTAAGCCCCCACACTCTGGTCAAAGGCCAGGCATTTCCATGCTTTGCTCATGTTCCATGTTGCTGAGGGAGCTGCTCACCACCTGCTGATCCCACCACATGGCTATGGAGGCATCTCCTGCTCATACACAGCACAAGCTTTGCTAGACTTGAAATAATTTGGGTGCAAAGCAAAGCCTGACATGCAAAGCCACCATCCCAGGGCAGCTCTTGGTGCAGACCAGTCCTTCAGGGAGCAGCCAAGCACCACTGGCACCTGGACACATATCCTGCTTGAGCATGACTGTTTTTCATGTATTTATCTGCCATGGCAATGCAAATCCCAAATCCCTGCTGCAGCACCAAAGCTTGTCTCGCTCTATTATACATGCCAACTGTAAGGGGAAAAAAAAGAAAGTCAAAACAAAATTAATGCAAAGAACCAGATCATCACTGGGTTCTCGCAATCAAACAGCTTTTATGCTGCCCACTAGTGAAGGTGACAGATCACAGCTCTTCAAGAGCATTCACAGTTCTGACACCAAAGTCCCAGGGCAGAGCTGAGTTCTTTGTCTCATCTTGCCCAGAAACATTCTACCTGCCACCACCTTATGTCACAACAAGATGTTCCACTCTACACAGAGGTTTGCAGAGCATTCCTGGGGAGATCCTCCACCTTAAAAACAAGTTTCTCACCCTGGAGATAAAGTGCATTTGGGGTCTCCTCAGAAGATTGGTTAAACTGAGCAAACTCATTTCATTCTGTCAGGTGCAAAATTCCTCCAGTTTTACACATCTGGCAGCTTGGCTTTTGGCAGACACTGAAGCCAAACCCAAAAACAAATACAACACTGACCTTCCCAGAAGGGTCTGGTCCACAGCCCCATGGGGCACGGCATGCCCAGGCAGGGAGCCTAGGGCTGCACCCGTGGCACAGGAGGAGGGCATGCGGGACGGACAGCACGGCATCAGCATCACATAAGATGACTCAGTTCGAGGAGGCTCTCACAGGAAAGACACACACCCAAGAGCTTCCTGACAGGCTGTTCCCACACCCTGCAGCACTGACCCTGCACTCCCAGCAAGAACAGCAGAGACTGGTCCCGGTGGGCACAGGACAAAGATGTCCTCAGGCAGATCCCCAAGCCCATCCTCAAGCACACCTGGGGTGCAGGCAGCAGAAGGTCCCTCATCACATCTCTCCCCGCTGCATCCCAGTGGCGTTGCTCCTTGTGCCTAATCCAAACACGGCAGGGAAGACATCTCCAGGGTATCCACCTGGCTCAGGTGAACCACACAGG
>NW_008237426.1:95713-98253 GCF_000691975.1 Corvus brachyrhynchos
GCCTGTGCTGTCCGCACCATTTCCAGCAGAGTTTGGAAAGCAGCACGAGTCACTGCAGAGCTCTCTCTAATGCAACCCCACAGGATGCTGCAGATCCCACAGAAGGCACAAAGATGAGATGGCTCATGCTACAGCAGCAAGACATCGTGCAGCCCAGGCAGGAAGGATTCCTGTGCCAAGATGTTCCTGCCCATTCCATTCTCCAGAACTCGCAGGACAGCTACAGCAGGCAGAGGGCTCCCAGGGAACATAGTCAGCCCCCAACCACAACAAATGACACGGTCTCAGCCAAACCACACAATCAGGAACCAGTGACTGCTCTTTCCACTTCTCTCCATCCTCATTGTCCCCACTTGGAAGGGCTGCACATTTTATTAAGAGTGATTTTCCCCATCAATCATTAACAAAAACCCTCTCTGCTCCAGCAGCTTTGTCTGTACACAGAATTGTATTTCTCCTTTATCTCCAGCATCAACACAATCCAAGGGGTCTGCAGTCCCAGTCCCTGCAGCAGGTAGGGAACAGTGCCCAGAGCCTCTTCCTAAGTGTGTGAGCACTGAGCCCCCTGCACAACCATAATCTCAGCAGAGGCTCCAACCCAGCTCCAGCATCCCTTCCCTGTTCCAGGACAGCTTGACATCACCAAGAGCAAGGGTCACAAGCAGCAGGAAACCCCCACCAGGCACTTCCATCCTCCTGTACCACCTCCAGGAAGTGCCACCATGATGTTGGAGCAGCTGGGGAACCCACTGCTCAGCCCAGTGCCAAGGCTAGCAGATGAGAGCTGCAAAGGGCATTTCAGCCCAACAGAGTTGCTCCACATGGTGGATGCTCCCTGGCTCCTCTAGGAAAACTGTATTAATGGACAGCTGCAAGCACTATCCAATATTTCCACTTTTATTCCAGTTTCACCCAGGCTCTGGAGCTCTGTCTGTGTCCATCATGTACCAGAGCCCTAAAGAATTAGAAGCCTCCTCCCTACAGTAGCATGCAGGAGACTAGCAGTAATCTAATCACCGCCTATCTTGGATAAATGAAGGGTCTTCTTCAGCCTAGCGCTGTTAGCACAGTTTCCCCAAACGTATTCCAGCTTCTGACTTTTCTCTAAACTTCCCAGATTCTCCCCAGCCTTTGGACCCCCAAACAGCCTGGCTGTATCTGTCAGCAGTCCCTGCTTCCCACAACTCTGGCTCAGCCCTTTGCACATCACAGCCTGAGTCCACACGCTCCTGCTCCTGCTCTGATCCCGCAACGCGTGCTCCAGAGGAAAAAACCATCCAGACTGCCTCAGCAAACCACAGCACCGTGGTGGCACCTCTGGTCCCTGCAACCAGTGCCCTCCTCCTCATCCTCCTCTGCTGCCAGCAGCAGCCAGTTTACCCAGCTCAAAAGGGGAGCTCTGGGCCACTCTGGAAATCTCCAAAAAGAAATTAGTCAGTACAAGCAACTTCCCAAGATCCACCGCAACAAGTTTTTCTATCTGCTTAAAACATTCTCTAGCAGATTTTTCCCGGTGCTTATTTCATGGTGCCACCTGGCAGTCCCAGGACCACGGATGTGATCACTGACTGGATCCACGACTCCCTCCGCCAGCCAGATCTGCAATCCCGTCGAGTTCGCCTGACAAGCTCCGTCTTGCAGGCGGCAGCGCTAGCGGGCACTAATTACCCCCTCCTGCCTTTATTTGCGCAGTCCCCGCATCAGCCTCTCCGCCAAGAGGGAGGCCCGCAGCCCTGGTTGGGTTTATCCTCCACCAGGCCTTTGTGCCACTCAGAGCCCGTCTCCCCATAGGGAGCTTCTGCCCAGCTCCTACCTCTCACCGGGGATGTTTCTCGCCTCCTTGCCAGCACCGGGAGCGCCAAGCTCTGCTCTCACCCTGGAGAAGCCGGCGGGGGGGCGGCAGACAAAGAGGCGCTGAGGCTCCCTGACAAAGCAGCACGGCATCTCCGGGGGTCCGGCCGCCGCCGCTGGCACGGGCAGCCCGGGCAAGCGGGCAGAGAGAGATCCGCCGGGCATGGAGCGGTGGGAGGCCCAGGGTCACCGGCCCCAGCGTCGAAGGGCACCGCAGACGGTCCTGTACTCCTCTACGAGCGCACTTCCCGCTGGGGATCATACCTGCCTCCCGCGGGAGCCGGAGGGGAAGCCGGGGCCGCCCCCGTTCCCGCTGACGTGTGCCCGGCATGTCGGTGCTACCAGGGCACAGGGGGGGACGCGACACGAAAGCCCCGTGGAGCCTGGCCGTGGCCCCCTCTCGGTGCTCGAGGATCCTAACCCTGCTCCTTACTGTGGATGCCAACGGTCTGGCGGAACCACCGAGGGCATCTCCGTGACCGAGGCGCTCAGGCTCCACCTGCCCCTGGGGTCCTGGCCCTGCTCGTCACGGCAAGGGCCGAGGGTCCGGCGTGGTCACTCGGGGCATCCCAAGTGCCGGGATACCGCGGGGAGAGCAGCGGAGCCCCGCGCCCGGTCACTCACCTCCTGCGGCGGCTCGTCGGGCGGCTCGGGGCCGGCCGGGGGCGAGCTGGGGGGGGCGGGCACCA
>NW_008237426.1:99215-108930 GCF_000691975.1 Corvus brachyrhynchos
AGGAGCCCACGAGGGCCATCGAGTCCAACACCTCGGTGCAAACCCCGGGCCTGGGAGGTATTTGGTGGGAGCAGTTCACTCCAGACAGAGACTGAAACACAAGGCTGGTGCTGTGGACCCCCACAAGAAACACTGCAGGAAGGGGTGAGCCGGGACAAGGCAGAGAAGTCCTCAGGAAGAAGGCTGAATTCAAGCTGGATGTGCAGAGACATTGGGGCGAGTGTGCAGGGCTGATCCCCAGCACACGGGCTGGAGGACATCCCCTGGGATGCAGTGGGAATGTGGCACTGGGAGCAGTGTGTTGGAGCATGGCAGCAGAGCCCGAGGCCGCTGCAGCAGCAAAGAGCATGCTAACACACGTTCTGACTGCTCCCCCTGGACACACAGCCATCACCAGCCTGACCACGCCCTCAGCTCACCCACCATGGAGACTGCTTCCCTGGGCTCTCCAATGCCCCAGCAGCCCTGTCTCCAGAGCTATGCCCCCAAATCCTTCACATCCCTTCCGAAATACCACACCTTCACCCAAATCTGCTTCCAGGCTCACAGGCTGAATCCCCGAAGGCCATGAAGAAAGAAAAGGGCCAGAGACAGGCTTCTCCAAGAGCAGGACCCCCACAGAGCTGAAGCTGTGCAGAGGCATCCAGTGAGCAGGGACAGATGCCACAATGGGTTCCTGCATGTCCTCACACCATGAGCCATGGTCCTGCACAGTGTGGGGACAGGTGCTGGGCTATCTCTGTCAGGGTGCCTAGCTGGGGAGAGAAGTTTCTTGTGGTGACCTCCTTCCTACCAGCCCTGTGCAGGAGGAGAGTAAGGATGGGGCTGCCAAGGAACGGAGCCTCTTGTGCCATCCTGGCGCTGTACACACCCAACATGTGCCCAGGGAGCCCACTGAGTCCCAGATTTGCTGATTCATTGAGCACACTCCTGCTTGAGAGACCCATCCAGATTCCCCAGGTCCAACCAGACACCAAGGGAGCTTTCTCCACAGGAAGAAGAAAACATGAACCCAGAAAACAACACTGGAAATTTCAAAGCATAGGGATTGCAAGATGCAAAAGGCATCAGGAGAAAAAGCATCTGCGAGGAACAAAGTGATCACCAGGCAGTGTTTGAGGTCTAGCAGCAGACCTTGCTCCTGGCAGATGGAGATGATGAGACTTATTGAAATGCAGAAAAGACAGAGATTCTCAATAAATCTGCCTGTCCAGCATTTGGAAGGAAGCAGGGCTAATGGCACTTGAGATTGAAAGCAGTTCCACCCTCTGTCAGTAACCAAGGAGGATGTTCAGCAACAGCTGTTGGAGATGGATCTTGTTAAATCCTCAGGTCTGGAAAACACACGCTCAGCGTCTCCGGAGAGGGGACGGAGGAGGCATCTAGCTTGTAGTGGTGTTTGGTTTTTTTAAATACTACTGTACTAGAGGAATTGCAGAGGTTCTTCCTTCCCATCCAGTCCTAGCACATCCCTCACATCGCTCCCTCCTTGGAGAGGCAGCTATGCTGGGGCTATGCTGGGATTTGACAAAGGTCTGTGGTCCACGCCCATGTAGGACCCCAGCACCTCCTCACCATTTGTCAGGCCTGTTTCTCTTCCAGATTGGCCCGATGTAGCCCCGTTCTCTGATCTGTGCCCCTGAGGCATCACCTTCTCACCTCAGGCTTCAGCAGAGCTTGGAGGGGCATCAAAATCCCTGGATGCACCTGAGCCCTCAGATTTGAGCTTCCCCTGGTTATTGGCTTCCCCCTGGCCAAACCACCCAGGCAGCAACACAAGCAGCAGGTGAAGAGAACACATCTGAGGTGAGAGCCCCCTTGGGAGACTCCTTTTTGCTTGGGGGGCTTTAATGGCCTTCCAGAAGGAGACCAAATGACCTCCTTACCACCTGCACGGCTTGGCACAGGTACAGGCTGCTCATATTTTTTTTCTGTAGCCATGACAAGATGCTGGTGACATCCCTCTGCTCACAGTGGTTCAATTCAGGTTTGGAGGAGCAGTGGCAGATTTCTACATTCCCACTGCCAAACCCAGGCTCTGTGTGCAGCTCAAGCTGCACCTGGCGCTGCTCCAATCCCAACTGTTTACATGCTCCATATCTGATGCACGTTGGGACCCAGGTTTGATGCCTGCACTGTGGAGACTGACCCCGATACCACAACGGTGGCTGTGATGCCACTCTGCCTGCGAGTCACCGCAGCTCACCATGACAGATGGCTGTCATGGAGTGCCACGGATGTAGGGACTGGCAGGGGACGCGGGAGGGGAGGATCAGGGAGCACACGCCGCACCACTTGCGTGTCAGACTCCACATTTTAGCTTCTCTCTCACACAGCCACAGCGGGAAGCATCTCCAGGTAGGATGTGCAGTGCTGGAGGCTGCCTGGCAGTGCCTGCAGCCCATGGAGCCCCCAGGAGGGAGGGAAAGATGGTGACGAAGCCTTTCACACACTGTCCTTCAATAGGAAGAGAACAACCCATGGCTGTGCAGAAGTGATTTGTGGTTCACTCTGAGGGACCACAGGAATAGGGAAGGCAGAAGGGCTTTCTGCAGTTGTGTGCAAGGATGCCGGGCTGGTCCTCTGCACTGCAATCTCTGCTCCCACCCTCTTCTCCACTTCTGAAGGGTCCAGGAGCTCTTTGCTGAGATCTCCAGGCTGGTGCTCACAGCATCAC
Organism: Corvus brachyrhynchos; assembly: GCF_000691975.1. Classification (NCBI taxonomy): domain Eukaryota; kingdom Metazoa; phylum Chordata; class Aves; order Passeriformes; family Corvidae; genus Corvus; species Corvus brachyrhynchos. The sequence continues at coordinate 101,893 of NW_008237426.1, forward strand.
CCTTCTTCTCACCAAAGGAGCTGCTTGTCTGGGTATATCTAGACAGGTCAGAGCACGCACCAGGAAAAAAAAGCCAGGCAATGTCTTCTGGGCTCCTGCCAGCCCCAGCAGAGAGCTTTGTGCATCCTCAGCCCTCATCCATCCTCCGGGGCCTGAGGAGCTGTTTCAGGCGCCCTAAGTGCTCCTGGTGCTCACCCCCAGCTGGAGACAAGAGCCCTGTATGGCAGCCGGGCCAAGAACAGGACACAGGACCTTCCCTGGGCTGAGGAGGGATTGTGGCACATCTTCCTGGTAAACCTTCCCCTCCAGTTTAACCTTGGGTGGTGCGGACACAGCCCAGCGTCCCCCAAGCAGCAGCTTCCGGTGACTCAGAGGAGAAGGTCTCTGCCCTTGCACACTCCCTGGTGACTCACCCCCCGTTAATGTGGGGGCTGAATCTGACTCTTGCCAATGTGTCACCTTAATCAGGTGCTGGGTCGGCTCTTTCCCCTGACGCCAGCATCTCATCCGGCTTGCAGGGAAGCCTGCAGCTCCTTGAATCTTCAGGTGCTTCTTCCACAGCTTCAAATAAAAGCCATTCGCAGGAGCTGTGGTGATTCCTGCTCCTTTCCTCCCCAGGAGCAACCCACACACACCCCATTGTGCAGCACAGCAGGGACCAGGAGGATGTCACATCTGCTGGGTGACACCCAGACCTCCCCCGGTGTCTGGGTAGAGCAGGGGACATGAGGACTGGAAGGTGGCAACTGTGACACCAAAAATGCTTCCTGGGAGGCAGCCAGGGAGTCCCAGACTGATAAATGACACATCTGTTCTCTGCAAATGAACAAAAATTGGCATACGGAGGAGGAAACTGGCATCGTTAGGGGACAGATGGGTAAATATGACATATTGGGGAAGAGTCAACACATCTCTCTTGCAGTGAATTTCTCTTTTCCAAAGCTAGTGACTTTCTTGGAAAAAGCCAGCAGGCCCCTGAGGATGATCCAGCAGAGGTCCCTGCGTTTCCACACACAGATCTTTTGACAAGATGAAGTCAACGGCAAAATCTGCAAGAATACGGAATTATTCTGGAAATTGCGGATGCGTGCTAGGAATTGCAGGAGGACTTTGAGAGGCTGAGGAACTTGGCAATGAAATGAGACAAAAGCCAGTGTTAGGGAAGTGACACACATGGGGAAACCAAGCCCAGGCTCTTGTCTAAAGTGATGGGCTCTGAGACTGGGAGCTCTGACAGTCTGTGAAACCATCCCCTTAGCACTCAGTAGAGGTCAAAACCTCAAAGACTCTCTGTCAAGCTGATAGGAAGGGTCAGGAAAAAGGAGAGATGAAATCAGAGGTGCCACTATTCCCTAGCCAGTCCCAGTCTACATGCATTCCTGGTCCCCATATTCCAAGGATGCAGCAGAGCTGGAAAATGTGCAGAGAAGGGCAACAGGATGATCCAAGGTCTCTGCACATGGGGTCCATGAAGGACCAGGGCTTTTTGGCACAGCAAAGAGACAGCCAGGGCCACAGAGCAGAGATCTACACAGCTGGGGGAGGTGGGAGAGGCTGCAATAACAAGGATAACACAAGGAGGAGACTCAGCACACAGCAGCCCTCCCTGCCAGGAGCTGCTGCAGATGCTACATAGTTTAGGAACAAGACCAGACAAATCCACAGAAAAAAATCCATGAATACGTATTAAATACAAGGACTGGCACAAGGAGCCTTGTGAGTCTTTAGAGGCAGGGATCATGTCCAGGGGAAGTGTTGCTACACATTTGCACCAGGAGACCATCAAAGCCTGGGCAGGATATGCCCAAAGCATGTGTCTTTACCAAATGGAGTGAATTTCTGCAGGCACTTTTTGCAGCTCCCCAACCTTTCTGTAAAAAAAAATCACTATGCAGTTGATAGTATAATTGAAGCAATGCTAATTGACCAAAAGAAGAGATGACAACTTGCTGAAAGACATCTGCCAGCTTGGAGCCAGATCCATCGGTCATCCCCTCAGCCATGCCAATCCTGGTCCCTGCCTCTGCTCTTGGTGCTGACAGCCCTCTGCACATCACAACCCCAAGTGTCACAACTGCTCTGTGATGTGATCCGTTATGTCATTAACACTTTGATGAGGTGTAGAGAGCCGTGGGGAACTTAATTTCCACAGGTTCAGGTGCAGCACCCTGGAGACAGGCCAGTAAGAAAGCTGGGTGACAAGAGATGAGGGAGAAATGACTGTAGGTCTGACACCCAGAGGGTAAGAAACACTTCTTTCACTGACAAATGCCAGGTCTGAGGGAAATTTCCAAGCAGCCATTATGTAAACTCTTTGATGTTATTCTTTTTTTCCTGCAAGATCATTTGTGTGGGCTCAAGTCCCAGTGAGCTGAATTCTCCCCACTCAGCTCCCATGGGGACAGGGAAACTGAGACACAGGAGCTTTCCTGCAGCAAAACAAGGATCATGGCAGGGGAACCTCATGACAGATGCTGGCTGGGTGGCAACAGCTCTATTATATCATGCAAATTGCATTGCCTCACCCAGCCACCTGCTTCCACACTGCCGGCCAGGTGGATGCTCTTAGGGCTTCAACCGTGGCACAAATTCTGTCCCTTCATTGCTGGCCCTCCATGGGGTTTTATTTGCTTCTACCAAAGGGTTTGACCCTGCAAGGGCAAAGCAGTGTCCCGCTGGGATAAAATGCCTGAATCCCTCTTCTGAGTGAACAAAGGAAGCGGGACCAGCTGGGAGAGCATGCATCTGAACTCAATAGCGAGTGGTAAAGTGGAATTGATTGGAGCCGCCTGCACTCATCGATCTGAGGCTGAGCAAACTAAGGAGCTGGAGCATTTGCAGCTCAATCAGAGCAACATGCGGGTGGGGGCCTGTGCTGTGGGGCTGGCAGGGGACCTGAGTGCCCCAGGAAGGGGTTAATGGTGGGTTTGATTAATCCAGCTGCAACGGCCACGATCACACAGCTGCGTCCTTCTCCAGACAGACTCACACTAGCTTTACATTGCCTGTGGGGTGTAAACCACCCCTGATATCCCCTTATATCTCTTAATTGGGCTGTCATCAGCCATCAGGAAGATGGGCTCAGTGGACAAGGGTAAAACAGTGGCCATTCCTCCCACAGAGAGGGGATCAATTGCAGTTGCCACCAGTCCAGTTTCTCTGAAGGGGCTGAGAGGCAGAAAATGAAGGTGAATTCAGAGACAAGTGCAAGAGGTGGAGAAGTGAGGGCTGGCAGGCTGCCTGGCAGCTCATGGTGGCCTGTTTTCTGCCCATTCAGCAGCACAAAGCCGGGTTAAGAGGTGGCTATGTGGAGGCCATAAATCCCTGCAGCAGGAGGAGGCTCCTGCTGTGCACAGACAAAGGCGGAGTGAGAGCTGGAGCTGAGAGCTGGAAACAGTCAGGGCACACACAGACATGTGGCAGCATTTATTTAGGGCTGCAGGATGGTTCTCCTCTGGGGCACTTTCCTCTGTTCCATCTTCAGCAGGTGGCTGGACACACAAGGAAAGGGCTCCAGAGGCTGCTCTGCTCTGTGTTCCCTGGGTTTTGGACAGGACAGCTTTGGTAAATCCTTGCTCCACACATTTTGGGTACCATTTTCTTTGATTTCTGAGCATTGGAGCCAGGCAAGGGGATCCCAAAATATAACCAAGCAGAAAATCAGTCTGTTATATCCTGTTTGTCTTCCCTTCCCATTTTCTCACTAGCAGACTGTAAAATGTCCTTTGAAGTTCAGGCTTTGGAAGAACCAGGACCCACCTCATGTGCTGTTGTGGGCTCATAAAGCCTCTGGAGAGCATCACAGCTGAACACTCATGTCAAGAAATGCTCAAGTCCTTCTCTTTCAGTTCTTGGTGCATGTCTCATGAGGTACAACCATGGAATGGTTTGGGTTGGAAGGATCCTTAAAGCTTATCTCGATCCACTCCCTGCCATGGGCAGGGACGCCTTCCACTGTCCCAGGTTGCTCCAAGACCTGTCCAGCCTGGCCTGGAACACTTCCTGGGATGGGGCAGCCACAGCTTCTCTGGGCAACCTGTGCCAGGGCCTCACCTCCCTCATGGCCAGGAATTTTTTTCCAATATCCCATCTAACCTTGTCCTCTGTCAGGTTGCAGCCATTCCCCCTTGTCCTGTTACTCCAGGCCCTTGTCCAAAGTCCCTCTCCAGCTCTCTTGGTGCCCCTTTAGGCACTGGAAGGGGCTCTGAGGTCTCACTGGAGCCTTCTCTTCTCCAGGTTGAGGTCCCCACTGCTCCCAGCCTGGCTCCAGAGCAGAAGGGCTCCAGCCCTTGGAGCATCTGTGGCCCTAGAAGAGGATGGTGGGGACAGTATGAGGTCAGGTTGATTGCAATTGTTTCCCAGTTCAGGTGTTTTGTCCTTCACTCCTAAAACCCACCCAGACCTTCACCTTCGAATCATCACAGCCCCAGAACCTTTCCCTGCTCTTGCTCCAGTATCCAGCTCTGCCCCAGCAGTGCCTATGGGTATGGGAATATGGGATGTTGGGCTCGATAGTAGAGTTGCTCTGATTTCCTTAGGAAGGAAGGTGGGATTTCAGCAGTAGAGCAATTTCTGAGTTGGATTTATTGGCCTCTGAACAGCCAGAGAGGACAGCATTGACCTGCACCGCTGCTTTTTCATCACCAGTAAAACACAGAGCGCCTCCTCACAGCACTGGCATCCATCCTGCCTCCCCAGCACCAGGGCTGCTTTAGCAATCCACGAGAAAAAGAGGAGGTGGTGGGGATCCCTCTACCTCCCATCTGCCTTCCTGAGACTGGGAAAGGAGGCCAGGGGCTGCCTCCATGAGGGAACAGCTGGAGAGGCCACTCAAGGGGCAGAGCAGCCAAGGCAGCCGTGCAGTGATGAATTGCTCTTGTCCCTGTGCCAGCTGCAAGATTTATATTTGTGCCACAGAGTGGCAACGTCTGGGTGCAGCAGCACTCTCTGCCTGGCTGCACCAGTGTTTTGACATTCCAGGCACCTTTAAAATCCCTCTGAATGCAACCCACAGGCATCAGAGGGCTCAGAGAAAAGACATCGAGGGACAGAGCAGGGTGGGAAGAGCAGAGGAGCCTGCCTGGAGCAGCCATCGTGCCTGGGCACTGAGCAGCCTGAAGGGATCAGGTTACCCAGTAGACAGATGGGTCCCTCAATGCTCCCACAAGCTCGTCTCTTTTCCTCCATGCTGTGCAAGCACATCCTGGCAGGTCCAAACCACCCGGACAAAAAAGCACATGGCAAAGGGCGGTTGGGGCCCTGACAACCTGGCACGGTTTCCTTAGGATCCCAGTTCTGTTGAGGAGGGCAGCCTATGGCAGAAAGTTGAGCTGGGACAGGCCACCACCAGCGATGGATGGCAGCAGCTTCTTGCTCCCTCCTTCTCATCCACAGCCGGTAACTTATCTGTGTCCTCTCGCACCTCCCTGCTTACTTCCATGTTTGGCCGACTCCCCTGTATTGCTGCAGTGTTGTCTCAGCCATGCCTGTTCCAGCAGTTGAGGTCATTGTAATTCTGCCAACTTCCACATTCTAGAAACATCTGCCAAGCATCCAAAGCACGAGCCCTGCTACCTCCTCCATGCCATCAAGGAGCCCACTGTGCCCAGTGCCCAGCATCCTCCCACCCGCCCAAACATGAGCTCTGCATCCTGCCAGGCCAGGAGCTGGGATAAAGGCCGTGGTGATACCAGCCTCAGGGGTCCCACTCTGCCTGCCCATGCAAGTCCCCGAGGAGGAATCCCCTGGTCATCATGTGTGTCACTGTAGGTTCTCTGTCCCCACCAGTCACGGACAGCATGTCCTGCCAGAGCATGCCCCACCATCTCCCATGGGTCCCACCACACCGTCCTGACTCAACACAGCACCTGTCCAGGCCAACATGGAGCTGGGCTTATCCCTTCACCAGTGACATGGTCCAACTCATGGCATTGTGCCAGCGGAGAGGGAGGCACAAGAGACCAGGCACAGGGCAGCACAAGGACCTTTTCCCTTCACAAACTCATGCCCTGGGATTCAGAGCTTGCAGTGATCCCACCTCTACGACTCAGCTACACCTGTCCTGCAGGTGCCTGGTGGCTGGATTTGTCTCCTTGGTGCAGTCAAGAGGATGATGATGGTGTCAAACTCCTTGGGCATGGGAGGAGAACCACGTATCTCCTTCCAGTGTCGCTGTATCCATTTTTTTCCGGCATAAGGACACAGATGGTGACAGGGTTGGACACAGATGAACAAAAGCAGTATCCCTGCAGCCCCATAGGAGGCATGGACTGGGATCTTGGTGCGTGGACCAAGATCCCACGCTCTCTTGGTGCGTGGACCAAGAGAGGGAGAAAGGTGACACTGGCAGGACAGTAGCACACGGACACCCAGGTCATTCAAATACCACCAAAGAGACCCCCTTCACTGTCTGCTGGTCAGCCAGTTTGATGTGGGAGAGCATCTCCCACTGCAAAGGCTCCCACCATTGCTGAAGGACCACCGGTGCACAGCAGCAAACTGCTGAGGACAGGACGAGGTGGGCATAGACAAATGGAGGACACGAAAACCCATTCTGTCTTCCTCCACCACTCTGAGCTCGCTCTTTTGGGCTGGTTATGAGCAAGATGAGCTCAGGGTGGCTGGAGCAATTACTTCACAGAGTAATCAAGGTGCACAGGGCATTTCTCTGGTTTCCCCCAAGCCTCAGGAAGACTGATTTAGATTTAGGACTTGCCAGCTGCAGCAGATACACCAGGATGGATGGGGTGCAGGGACATGCCCAGCACGGTTGTAGGGGACCCCTGCCTCTCCCTGCACCCCCTCCCATGGGAAGTGTGTATGTATGACAAGCGATGAGCTCATCCCATGTGAAGGAGATGATGTTTTTGCGACCAGCTCTTCTGAGAGAATGAGTCATACTGCGATGACTCTAAAATATTTTATGTCAAAAAATCTTTTTGATCCCAGGTGTTTGGAATTCTTTGCATATCTGTGAAAATGAAAGGACCTTTAGTACTGGGAGCAGGAAAGCAGCAGCAGTGGTGAGAGCAGTCATTA
>NW_008237426.1:108941-109360 GCF_000691975.1 Corvus brachyrhynchos
ACAGCAGGAGAAACAAGGAGTCTGGCACAGACTGATCCCTGGTACTGTTTCAGGGGCATAAAATCCTTAGTCCCTCTCTTCCTCTCCCATACCTCTGTGCCCAGTCGTTCATTAGTCCTGTGGCTGGGAAAAATTTTACTCTCTGAGAAACACGAAGGGGACCGAGAGGTGAGGTTACAGCTGGGGGAACAGGGTTGCCCTGGGATACACAGGGCTGGGATGAGGGGAGGGGTCAGGATCAGGGTCAGAGCAGGGAGCTGGGCCCAGGGCAGAGGGTGAAGGTGAAGGGGTGAACGCCGCAGCTGGGGTCAGACACGGGGCGAGACTCGGGGCTGGGGCCAGGGAGCAGGAGAGGGCTGTGAGTGCACCGGGACCACGGCAGAGAGAGTGTCCCGGCCCGGGGCCCCCCAGCAGCGCCC
>NW_008237426.1:109599-110257 GCF_000691975.1 Corvus brachyrhynchos
TTTGGTTTATTTCATAATTTAATATCGTTGTTCTCTGTTAGGATTTTGAACTTGTTTTAATTATTTTTCATTTATTTTAATTTTTTTATTTAGTTACTTTATGTTCATTTATTTATTTTTTTTCTGTTTAATATAACTTAAAATTTTCATTTTAGTTTTTTATTTTTACTTTATGTTTTATTCTTATCCTTAATAGTATTTTCTTTAATTTATTCTATTTTTAAATTTTATTCATTTATTTACCTTTATGTCATCGAATGTTACTTATAGTTTCGTTTTTTCTATTATATTTTATTTTAATATTTAATTTTATTTTAATAGTTCATTTTATATTATTTTTCAATTTAATTATTTATTTTATTTACTTTTATTTTACCTAGGCTAATTTTATATCTTCTATTATATTTTATTTTTATATTTTATTTTTGCTTAATTTTTAATTCTATTTTTATTCCAATTTTACTCTTTCTTTGTACCTCATTCTCTCCTCTCGTCTCCTCTCCTCTTATTTTAAAAATACTACTTTGAAAATTAATTTTATGATTTTGTTTACTATTTCTACTTTTATGTTATTTTCTTCATCTTACGTTGTTTTATTGTTCTCTGTCCCTCCACTCCTTCGGCGCCCGCGGACCCCCCGCGCTGGGCGACCCCCGCC
>NW_008237426.1:110488-116985 GCF_000691975.1 Corvus brachyrhynchos
GCGTGTGTGTACGCGGGCTCTGGGCGGGCGTGGCGGCGCGGCGGCTCTTGGTGCTGCGCCGCTGACGCGCGGCGGGGCCGAACGTCTCGGGGTTTCCCCTTTGTCACCCACATACTGATCTGTGCCATCGCGCCCTCGCCCCTCCCCAACCCGGGGCAGCTTTAGCGGCGGGATTGGTCGAAATCCACAGGGAGAAGGGGCGGAAGTGGCTCGGAGAGCGTTTGTTTACGGGCAGCGCGTGGCACTGAGTGCCCTGAGTGCCCGGTGGTGTCATTAATCACCTATGTCTGAACTGATCCCTGCCAGCCCCGGTTTGGCACACCCGGAGCCACAGCACTCCACCGCTCCCTGTGCAAACAGAGAGCGGGAGGTACCAGTGGGGTGCACAAACCTGGGGATGCGGAAGTGGCTCGGAGAGCGTTTGTTTACGGGCAGCGCGTGGCACTGAGTGCCCTGAGTGCCCGGTGGTGTCATTAATCACCTATGTCTGAACTGATCCCTGCCAGCCCCGGTTTGGCACACCCGGAGCCACAGCACTCCACCGCTCCCTGTGCAAACAGAGAGCGGGAGGTACCAGTGGGGTGCACAAACCTGGGGATGCGATTCCCACCATCCCGCGTGAAAAGGTGGTTTCGAGCGCACGGTGCAAGGGGGGACATTTTTTCTTGGCTTCCACCCCGTCCTTCTCAGGGACCAGGTGACGTGACTTCACGCCACTGAAGCTTTGGAGGCCACGTGTGCCGCACCCCGGATTTCTTTGGGAAACATTTCCTAGGGTGGGGTAAAAGTTTGGTTTCTACCTTCAGTATCTCTCCTCAAGGCTCATTTTGCCTGGGGGGAAAGTCTCCCGACTGACCTTTCTTTGGGTGGCACGGTGCCCTGCGCGGCCACGGCGCCGGCCTCCCCCGCACGCCCTCCAGAGCGCCCCGGTGTGAGCCCCGGGAGGAGCCGGGGCGGCCCCGGCGCCGCAGTGCCCAGCCCAGCTCTTTGGACCGAGCTGTTAATGGGTAACCGAGGCATTGGACCGGGAGCTGCGCGGCTGGACAGGGAAGGCACGAGGCTACCGGGGATGTGAGGACGCGGGGGATGAGGCCACCGGGAGTGTGAGGGCGTGGGGTGCAGGGACACAGGGCAGAGGGTCCCGTGGCCACGGTGCTCCAGGGGCTGCGGGGGACACGGGACAGGAGTGCGCGGGGCGCCGGTACACGGGGGGCAGTGGGGGCAGCCCTCCGCTCCCTCCCTCCCTCATTATCTGCCTGTCCATGTGGTCCCGCCCCTGAGGGGCCGGCAGCCAATGAGCCTGAACCAAAACAAGAGGTTTTGGGGCTGGGGCGGGGAGGAGGAGGTGGCAGCAGCCCAGGAGTCCTGGGAGGCACCGAGCCTGGGACCGGGTCACAGCCAGGAACCCGGGGTGGTCCTGGAACTCCGTGAGGTCCGGGAGGGGTCACTGAGAACAGATGGCTCCAGGGGAGTGTCCTTGAAGTGGTGGTGGACTTGGGGAGGGGGGCCCTCCTGATCTCTGCCAGAGTCCTGGGGAGACATCCCTGAGCACCAGGAGCACCAGCGATGTTGGAGGCCTCTGAGGGGGGTGTGAGGTCCTGGGTTCCCACCATGGCCCTGGGTCCTGCCCTGCTGCCGAGGAGCCATGAACCCAGGGACGCATGGGGGCCAGCACGCCCCAGTGGTTCCCCATGGCGGCTCTGTCAGCCTGTGGAGCCCTGGCCACACCACCTTCAGCTGCCATGAGGTCCCATGACAAGGGGGATGTTCTCCAAAACTCCCCACTTTCACCTGTTTCATTTGGGGCTGAGTCTTTCCCTTCAGTGGACACTGCGAGAAACTGGCGATGACCCTGTAATCTCCTCCTTCTCCACACAGACCTCTACAACTCTCCTCAGAGCAAAGACAACCTCTTACTGCCCCTGTCCCCACACAGAAGTGCTTCTGCAGTTGATCACTGCCTTGCCTGCAAGTCTCTGCTCTTCCCTCATCCTTCTCCAGGTAGAGGAACCGGGAGGGTGTCCAAACGGGATGATGCTCCAAGGGTTCCTGCCCTGGCACAACACTGGTCCTTCTGGGTTTGCTGGACCAATTCTCCCCATATGATTCTTCTTTAGGACCAGTCCCTGTGCAAATTACCATTCATTCCTACCCCTCATTCCTTCACTGTGTTAATTATCAGCATGAAAGGACCTTCTTCCTCTTACTTGGTTGCACCAAGACCTTTCGATGAGGAAGGATACTTTTTGAAAAATCCATCTTGCAAAGAGGCTCACAGAGGCTGGTGGACACAGTCACCAACTTGGATGAGGAGTACCAGCACTCCCAGCTGCATTCAGTCCTCTCCTATAATTCCTTAGAAGCACATAAAAGACCTCTCCAAAGTTACAAGGAATTCAGCACACCAGCACCATCGCCTAAGGACCCCATAGGATGGTCCCTTGATGCGCTGGGGCAGGACCTGCTCTGAATACTGACTGCAAGGGGCATTCTCCTCTCAGACATCCAAAACTCAAAAGCAGAGTGGGACGTTTGAGCTTCCCCGAGGTGATCCCATCATTCTCTCCCTAGCCAGCACTGGGCCCTCCCAGTGCTGTTTCCCTAATGCACTGAAGCCAAGGAACTTCTGGAGATGGAAGGAAATCAGATAACCCTGGCCAGCCTTGAGAAGGGGACAGATAACCCAGCTTTCAGCTTAGAAGTAAGTTCTCTTCCCTTCCCTTCCCTTCCCTTCCCTTCCCTTCCCTTCCCTTCCCTTCCCTTCCCTTCCCTGCACAGGGTGCTCCAGTTAATGATGTTTTCCAGGGAGAGAAGAAACACTATGAGGATTGTGGTGGTCCATGTAGTGAGAGCCAGGAGGAGAGGAGAGAAGGGAAAGGGAGGTTCTCCTCCTACTGCAGGTGGGATAATCTGCACAGATGTGTGAGCTCTGCCAGAGACAAACCTGATTTGGGAGTAGAGTAGGGTGGTATTGAGCACATGGGGGGACGGGACAATGTCTGATGGCTCCATGTGGTCTTGTAGGGTGCCAGTGGCGGGTCTCTGTCCCCGTAGGAGGTGATGATGGGGGTGCTGGGGTTTGTCACTATGGCCCACCTGTACCACCTCCTCCTGCTGGAAGTGCCCGGTGGGAGCCATGGTCAACTGCCAGCTGCAGTTGGGGTGGTTTGGCTTGGCTTGGGCTGATCTTCCACATCCATCTTCTGTGTCTCTCATGTCTCTGGCGTGTGATTCTCCCCAGGAAGGCCCTGCAGCCAGCATCCAAGGCAAAACATTTCTGCAAGGCTCATGCCAAGGTGTTGAGAAGAGTTGTCCTGGGGCTTCTTGGAGTAGGTGAGGACTTCCCAGCACTGAGACTCCACATCCCCACCCCTTTGGCTGGCTGCGCCTCCAGACTCCATGTACTGAATGTGGTCATGTGTGTGCAGGTTGTATCCACTCCCAGCAGCCTCACTGCCCCCTCCTCACCCCATCACTCCTGTCCAGTTCTATCTTCTCCTCACTGTCCCCCTGGCCTTTCTCTACCTGCCCAAAGGGTTTACTGTGCCCCTTCTGCTTCCAGCTGGGGTGGTGCTCTTGAGGTCTCCTCATGCAAAGATGGGATCCTCAAGGGTGGTCAGGGAAGGACATTTGGAGGAAATAAACCTCGTGGTTGGCCCCAGTTAGTTATGAACCCATGATCCTACAGCCCTGATGTTTCTGACCCCCAATGTGCCTTCTCCAGCCTACCTGTGCTACTTCATTGCGGCCTGTTACCTCAACTTCCAGCGAGCCCTTGCCTTGGTGGTCATGACTGCTGTGGTTGTCTTCTTCATCTGCTGGGACATCTTCAAGAAGCACTGTGGGGCAAAGGTTCTGCTGCTCCTCCGCCCCATCGGGAAGTGCTTCCAAAAGTCCTGGCAGTGGCTGAAATGGTGAGTCAGAAGGCAGGGCCAGATCCCTCCCAGCAGCTGGGTCCCTTCCCATGGCCCTTGCCAGCACAACCACAGCTGATGGGATCAGGCATGTGCTCTAGTGCCATGCTGGCACCTCACAAATGGCGAGTATGGCCCAGTCTGGGAACCACTTAAAAGCCATGGCAGAGATGTCTTGCTGCTCTGCCTCAGTAGTGTGATGGCTGTTCACACCCCTCGCTTGTGCCTGAGCCCCAGGTTTCTTCAGATACATGGACCTTACAGTGGCAATTCCATCACAATCGGCTCCTGCCCTTTGTGAGCTGCTCTCCCCATGGGGACACAGTCTTGCTGACAGTCTGGGGTTTCCTCTGCAGGCTCCTGTGGGTGGCCCTCCTGGCAGGCCTGATTGTGTGGCTGGCTTTGGACCCTGGCAGAAACCCAGAGCAGCTCATCTCATTAGGTGGCTTCTGCTTTTTGGTGCTGTTCCTGTTTGCCTGCTCCAAGCACCACAGTGCGGTACGTGTTTCAGGTGTGACTTGGCCATTCGTCCCCTTGCAGGAGGTGGCCACCCAGCACTGGAGAACAAGCACTTCATTCCCCCTGGCATCCCCTTCTCTGGAGGAAGCAGAAGCCCAGCAGAGCTGAGCCGAGCTGGGCACAGCCTGGGGAGCTGAACTGGTTGGGTGGGTGGACCCCAAAGCCACCTCACTGCTCTTCTTTGCATTGCTCTCCTTCCCAACCCAGGGCTCCCCTACGTTGCCTCTGCCCTGTTTTCTGCCATGTCCCTCATGGTGGGTCAGACCTAGAAACCCAGCACCAGACCCACGCCTGAGCTTCAGGTGCTGTGGGTGGAGGGTGGGCCTGAGTTTCAGGTGCCTTGGGGGCCTGAAATGGTCAGAAATGATTGAAGTCCCAGTGGTTTCCAGCCCAAACTGCTGCAATGCTTTGGCAGTCCCTTCATCCTGCTCCTCCAAAGGGTTATTGAACAGCCAGTTTCAGTCTAGCAGGTCTGTGCTACCAGTCATCATAAAGTCTTTGTGCTTGTCTCCTGGGTCAGCCTAGAAGGTTATGTTCCAGCCAGTTCCAGAGTCCCACCAGCTCATTTCTGGCTCTGTCACCAACCCATGTTTGCTGGTTTTTGTGATACTTTATCAGTCTCCCCATGACCTTCACCCAGGGCACTGTGTGGTGTTTGCCATGTGCTGCTGTTGCAGCAGCTGGAAACCAGAGGGGGAAGCCTGTAGGCCTTGACAACATTTCAGCTCCTGTTCTGCTTTTTGTCCCCAGGTGTCCTGGAGAGCCGTTTTCTGGGGTCTTGGTTTAGAGTTCTTACTTGGACTATTCATCCTCCGAACGACTCCCGGCACTCAAGCTTTCCAATGGCTGGGAGACCAGATCCAGGTACTGCATCTACTCATCCCATCCTGTGCTTGCACCCTACGATTAACAGGAAAAGCTGAGTGTGGTGTGGGGAGGGGACATGGCAGAGATTGCATGCTCACAGACACTTTTGTTCAGGACTGGAGGGAAGCCAACTCTTCCCTGGTTTTCTGCAGCAGCCCAGAGCCCTCGGTGTGCTCTCACTTGCAGGCTATAGCAGAGCCCTGTGGCTTTGGGAAAGCCCAACAGTATCCCCATCTGAGGTCTCAGAGAGTCATTCTCCGGTGTGCAGTGAAGGGAGGTGTGGGACTGGGGGCACAGCCCCTCACTAGGCAGAATGAGATACCAGGGAAGGACCTGATGTAGATCTCTGTCCTACTGTGTAACTTCTTCCCTTGCAGTACTTCCTGGGCTACACCACAGCTGGCTCCAGCTTTGTCTTTGGGAACACACTGATTGAAGAAGTCTTTGCCTTCCAGGTCAGCCAGGGAATGGGGCGTGGGGAGGTTTTCTTCTGGTCTGGCTCTTTGCTGGGTCCTGGAGAGCGGAGAGCTAAATGCAGCCAGATCTGCTGCAGTAGAGCTCAACCATCTCAGAGACGGATCTTCCTCAGCTGTGTTATCCACCTGTGGACTTCCTCAGTGCCATGGAGGATTTTCACTGGTCCCTGTCCCTCCTGCCAGCCCAGCTGGGCATTGTGGCACCCAGTACTGTTGGCTGGCTGTGCAGTACCACATCCTGCCCAGCCTGGTGCCCATGGGTGCTGGGATGTGTGGCTCAGCTCTCCTTTAACCCTTTGCCTTGCCTGCAGACCCTGCCCATCATTGTTTTCTTCAGTTGTGTGATGTCCATCCTCTACTACCTCGGTGTCATGCAGTGGCTTATTCTCAAGGTAGGGCCTCACTCCTAGATCTGAGATGGCAGTGGAAAGGAGAGGAACCTGTTGGGTTCTCTGTCTACTACGGTCAGCTGAGAGATGTCCCAGGAAATTTGTCATGGTACTAATTTGGGGTGATTTGTCCTGCTTAAAAGAATAGGCACAAACCCCCTCTTTCTAGCGTGTCCTTCTCAGAAAGCCGAAAAACCAGAACCCTAGAGCTGACGTTTCTACCAAGTCTGGGGGTGCTTCCCAGGATCACCTCCGTGCAGGGGCCAAACAATGCCTGGCTTCATGGCTATGGTGGCAGGGTGCCAGGAGCCTCTGCCAGCACAGTGCCCGTG
>NW_008237426.1:117212-120585 GCF_000691975.1 Corvus brachyrhynchos
AAGGGTGTGGGGGGCGTGGGGCGAGGAGCCTCTGTCAACACAGTGCCCGTGTCTTTCCCCAGATCTCCTGGCTGCTTCAAGTCTCAATGGGCACCACTCCCACCGAGACTCTCAGTGTGGCAGGGAACATTTTCGTGGGACAGGTAAGGTCCTGGGCAGCAGATCCAGCTCCTCAGTGCTTGCAGCTGAGCCTGCCCTGGAGAAAGGGTCTTCTCCCTCCCTATGAGATCTGTGTCCCTGTGTGGCCCCATCCCAAGGACAGCAGGGTTTTCTCTTCCACAGACCGAAGCCCCGCTGCTCATCCGCCCATACCTCGCAGACATGACCCTGTCCGAAATCCATGCTGTGATGACTGGTGGCTTTTCCACCATCGCAGGCAGCGTGATGGGTGCCTACATATCCTTTGGGGTGAGTGCACGAGCAGTTGGATCCACATGCTCCCTGCTACAGGGTCCTGACATGCAAGAACTGCCCTGGACTTGAGGATGAGAGAAGACCCCCAGCAGGTGCTCCATGGTCCCCTTCCATAAGCAGGATGAGAGCAGGATGTCTAGACTCACCTTGTCCCAAAGACACCCCATCCAGCCTCACCTTTGCTGTCCTGGCCAGAACCCCAGAGCCCTGCCAGGTAGAAGGCAGTGCTATGGGACCCCTACCATGTGTCCCTGCACAGAATCATGGGATAATATAGCCTGGAAAGACCCTCTGGGAAGGTCTCTGGTCTGGCCTCCTGCCAACTGAGATCATGGCAACTGAGGGGATGCCTGGGGCCTTGTCCAGGTTGGTGGTGAGCATCCCATGGATGGAGATCTCTCCCAGCCTCTCTGGTTTCCCCCGCAGGTGCCTCAGTCACAAGAAGCAAATTTTCCTTATATCCAACTCAAACTGTGCCTGTGATTCTCACCTTTTCACTAAGTATCACTGAGCAGTGTCTTCCCTCCAACCCCTTTTTAAACAGAACCAGCAATACCCACCCCCCTCCCTCTTTTTGCCCAACTGAACAATCCCTGCTCCTCCAGCATCCCCTGGGCACTCCTGGCCCCAACCCCCCAGGGTCCAGAGCACTGATGCCTCTCCAGTTCATCAGTGCTCTAAATAAACCTTCCCCTTAACCTGCTGCCTGAGCTCCTGCTATTTAAACATTAATTAGTCTCCTTAAATGGGGAACCAAGGGTGGAAGGTCAGAGAAATGAGACATTGCCAGGGTAGGGGTGAGGTTGGGAGCTTGGCCCTTTGTCAGCAGGTAGAAGTTCGCAGTGTTACACAACCTATTGCTCTGATACCAGTAAAAAGGGACAAGGAAGGGGCAAGAGCCATTATGATTAAATCAAATAGCAGGAGAGATTAACATCACCAAGGGTACGATCACTGCAGCTCCAGCAATGCTTCCATGCAGGCAAGCTGCCCCATGTGCATGGCTGCTTAGCTGGGAAAACCAGCCAATTTTCCCACCCTGAGCAAGTGGAGAGCCCTGAACTGCTCTGAGTGTCACTGGCTGACACCAGGCACGTGCTGGGATGCCCTCAGCCACATACTGGGATGCCCTGGGGTGGCAGGTCACGGGGTGCAGCCTTGTGCAGAGGTGCCTATGCCCCTGGTCTGCACGTTGCAGATCGATGCAGCGTCCCTGATCGCAGCTTCTGTGATGGCTGCGCCCTGCGCCCTCGCCATGGCCAAACTCGTCTACCCTGAAGTGGAGGAGTCCAAGTTCAAGGGCAAAGCAAGCATCCGCCTCTCCAGTGGGTGAGTGTGAGGAGAGGGGCAGTGGAGTGGGGCTGCATGTGTCCTTCCAGTGCAGGGAAGCCATGGGGGCACTTTGGGGCACAAGTGGACACTGCAGGTGGCCCAAGGCTGGGAGAGCCTGTTGTGTGCACACATCCATGGAGTGAGCGCTGACCTGGCATGGGGGATGCCCAGCCAGATGAGTACATTGGGGTCTTTTTCCATGCAGGGAAGAGCAGAACATCCTGGAAGCTGCTAGCAATGGGGCTGCCGCCTCCGTGGGTCTCGTGGCCAACATTGCGGCCAACCTCATCGCCTTCTTGGCCGTGCTGGAGTTTATCAACGCTACCCTCCGCTGGTTAGGGGAGATGGTAGACATAGAAGGTCTTACCTTCCAGGTATCCCTAGGAGCAGACCCATGGTCTGGGCTGCCAGATCCTGCATCCCCCACCCATCCCCACCTTTGCCTGCTGCCTCAGTGGGCTGCTGAGACCCTTGCTGGGTTTTTGGCAAGTGCTGGCAGCGGATGTCCAATCCGGGGGCTGTGCAGAAGGTCAGCTCTGAGTCATTCCCTTCTGGGACGCTTTTCCCAGGTGATCTGCTCCTACATCCTCATGCCTGTGGCCTTTCTCATGGGGGCAGACTGGGCAGACTCACCGCTGGTGGCTGAGCTCCTGGGGATCAAGATCTTCCTGAATGAGTTTGTGGCATACCAGCAGCTGGCCACGTACAAGAAGAACCGTCTGATGGGCCTGGAGGAGTGGGATGGGAACCGGAAGCAGTGGATATCTGTGAGGGACACCTCCCACCCTGCCAGGCACAGGGCAGGGATGGAGCCAGCTGGAATGGGGCATGGGACCTGGCTAGGCAGATGGGGGGTGGGCAGGCAGAGGACCATAGAACCATTGAGTTTGGAAAAGTCCTCTAAGGTCATTGAATCAGGCTGATGGTGCTGGGAGTGGAGGGGCACCTATGGCCAGCTAGACTTGGATGTTTGCTAATGGCTGGCTGTGGGAGAAAGGAGTCAGTGAAGCCCTTTCCCATTTATCCTGCTCCTTGATGGGATGGATCATGGTGCTACAGGGCCCCTTGTCCCCCCAGCCGTTCACCCCTGCTGCCAAAAATAGCTGAAGGAGAAGGGGTTGGGCTGGGGGACTTCTCCTCTATCATGTCTGTCTGGGAGCTCCAATATGGTGCTCAACTCTGGGGTTGCTCTTGGGCAGAGGTGACCATCCCCTGCTGCTGTGCCTTCCAGGAGCGAGCCGAGAGCATCACCACCTTTGCCCTCTGTGGATTCGCCAACTTCAGCTCGATTGGCATCACTCTGGGAGGCCTGGGTGAGTGTGACCCATGTCCTGGGTGCCTGGGCACAAGTGAGGGGGATCCTGGGCCAGGAATTTGTTGCCCTCAAGCCTCCATGTTTGGTGTCTGCCAGATAAGAAACAGGATTTGCATGAGGTAACCGGGATGATTTTGCTCTGCACCCATGTGCAAGAGCACATGCATGTTACCCCAAGCCTGGGTGTCACCCAGCCACAGGGCAAAGAGCAGAAAGACTCCAGTGCTGGGAGTGCTCAGGGCTCTGGTGGATCACCCACAGGTACAGGGTGGGCACAGTGCTCTGCCAGGACGGGCAGATAATGCACTGGGT
>NW_008237426.1:120595-133118 GCF_000691975.1 Corvus brachyrhynchos
CATATAGAAAGAAAGAAGTGGGCTGGGCAGGGCACTATGTGGCAGAGCCAGCTTGGGACTGAGGACATGTCCCCATCTGTCCCCAGCCCAGTGTAAAGCCAGAGGAAGGGTCTGACTCACCCCACTGTCTGTTTTGCCCCCACAGCCTCCATGGTGCCCCAGCGCAAGAGTGACCTTGCCTCCGTGGTGCTGCGGGCCCTGCTCACTGGCATCTGCGTCTCCATGCTCAATGCCTGCCTGGCAGGTAGGTCTCTGCCCACTGCCAGTGGGGCCAGAGAGATCCGGGGAGGGACAGGCACAGGGCTGAAGACCCCGTAAGTGCAGGGTTCAGGGATGGAGGTGGATGGCCTGTCCCCCCAAGGCTCTGCCAGAGCCTCCAAACCCTGCTCTCCCCTCGTGGCTCTGCCAAGGGCTGCCCAAGCCCAACAGCTCTTCTGGGGCCCCTCATCCTCCTCTGGGCTGGAACATTTCAAGGGCAACTTTTGGAGTATTTCACGGAGCTCCCTGAAGTCTTGGGGGGTGATGTGGGATGGCTCATGGGACCTGCACAGCCCCAGGTACAGGATTTGCAAGCAGGTATAGTCAGGGTGTGGGATTTGTGAGCAGGCACGGGGTACAGGACTCACAGCTTGCTTGGGGTGTGGGATTTGGATCCATGGTCACACTTAAGTCCCAGTAGAAGACCTTGTCCCCCAGGTCTCCTCCACGTGCCAACAGAGGTGGGTGACTGCGCAATGTTCTTCAGCACCACCAACTTCAGCTCAACCAGCTACACCATGTACACCTGCTGTAAGCAGCTCTCTGCCAGGTGGGTGTGAAGGGCCCCAGAGCCATCTGGTCCTGCTCAAGGACCCAGGTGGTGAGGCAGCAGCTTGTCCTGACCCTGTGTCTCTCCTTCCAGCTCGGTGCTCCGGAACGGGACACTCTCCTTCACTGGATCCTGGGCTGAGCAGGCAGAGAGCATTCTCTGGCTCACAGAGTGCTGCGGGCACTACAACCACACATCCTGTGCATGGACAACCTAGAGGTGGGGGAACACCAGGACCTGCAAGGCCTATTCCCCAAAGGTAGAAGAAACCCCAAAGAAACCTGAGCATTTGGTCTTCTCCACTCCAGTGCTGGCGGACAGCTGTGTGCACCTTGCAGCCTGCACCCTTAGCTGCTGGCCCCGTGGACACAAGGGAACAGCTCCCAAATAAATTATGGCAACCCTTGTGTGCTTGCCCTCAGACCCCTTCTGGCCCCTGACTGTGGCTGTCCCACACAGCACAAGGTCCTTTGCTGTGGCTGCATCCCGTGCCCGCTGCAGACCTCGCAAGCTGAGCCCCTGTCTGCTGCCAGCCTTAGGCTCTGGGCCCAGCCACCATCTTTTCCCCCACGGGGCATGGATGGGGTAAAGCCAGTGCTTGAAGATGTTTCCTTCCCCCAAATACAAAGCCAACCCATCCCACTGTACTTGGGTGCACCTTTCCCAGAGGGACCACAGCGCCAGGGAACAGGCCAGTCCTTCTCGCTTTATTGCACTCGAGAGCACCCAGGCGCCAAGGCAGCCACATTATGTACACTGGTATTTTACAGTCACCCAACGATGAAGGACCAGGAGTCCAGAGCACGCCACGCTCCCAGCCCAGCCCCTTCCCTCCATCAGGCTGCACCAAGCCACCGCTTGGGACCCCACCCTGCAGGGTAGTGTCACTGGCACCCAGCACCCTCCTGCAATGCCCCAAGGAAGGGGATGCTCTGCACAGTGATGGAGCAGACAGTTCCTGTGCCTGTCCATCACTGCCTTGAGCCAGGGGTAGCAGGATTTGGAGTGGGTACCGCCAGCTGTCACTGGAGTCCAGCCTGTGCCAAGGAGGGGTGATGCTAAGCACCAGATTGTGCTGTGGGGCTGGGGCATACAGGATCTATGTATGGCACGGAGGCAAGGAGGAGCGTGTCCTGTGGGCCACACACCCCCATGTGCCACGGCAGATCCTGGTATGGAGGGGAAGTCGCTCCTTTGTCCTGCTCCCAGGTATCCCATGTGAGGTAGAGCATCCTTACCATAGCACTGGCCACCATCCAGAGCAGCACGGCTGCCCTCAGCAGCCACCCAGCAACAGGGTGGGAGACTTCCCTGGGATGCAGGGAAGGGCAGGAGTGCAAAACCCCATCCCTATGCAGCAGCTGGTACCAGTGCAAGCACCCCGCCCTGGGACCAGCCAACACTCCAGAGCCCCGCACCATAGCAGAGGAGCCCTGCAGTGACTGCTGGAGCCCTCTGCAGGGAAAAGGGGGTGCCAGGGCACAGGGGACAGCCTGGGCACTGGTGGGATTCTCATCCTTGACAGTGCTGGCAAGGCTTGGCCCGGTCGCTTTATGGGGACACAGAGAGGGACATGAGGTGCTGGGAGCCAGGAGGGTGTCCAGGACTCCCAGTTTGCTGGGGAGCCAGGCAGGGACATGGTGCCTGCCAAGCCCGAGCAAGCAGCTCTGCCCCTGCCTTAAGGAAGGCCTACGGAAAGTTGAGAGAGGAAAGCGAGTCCGAGCGTGGAGAGGCACACGGCCCCACAGGCTCCCCACAGCAGCAGCAGTAGAGGTACTGGGGAGGTGGCCCATGGCTCACAGCTCCCGCAGCCCTGGCCCAGCTGCTCACAAATTAGCACACACCACACAATGCAAGCGCTGCAGGCTGGGCAGGAGCCCCACAGAGAAGGCCACTGCCAGGGTCTTCCCCTTCCCACAATGGTCATGTGGGGGTCCCAGCTGCAGCAGCTCTGACTACTGCGGGCAGCCAGCTCTGTTGCTCTCTCCTGACCTGGGTTTGGAGGCTGTTGGGGCCTCCCCTGTTTCTGCAGCTCTCCGGGAGCTCTTGGGGCTCACAGCAGCCTTGCGGGTGCCCTGAGGACTTGTCAACACCTTCTTCTGGAGCTGGGGGCTGGACTGGGCAGATTTCCTGCCCAGGCAGGGACTCTTGGAGCCCTTGGGCTTGGCTGGCTCCAGCATCTTCAGGCCCAGGATGCTGCAGTAATGATTGCACCTGTGAGTGGCCGGGAATTGCTCCAGCAGAGAGGGGAAGCAGCTCTCCTTCAGCCCCTGGTACCTGCCAACACAGCCATCCTCAGCTCCCGCTTTGCACCAGGAGATGTCCCAGCAGAGCAGGGAGGCAAGGATGGAGCCTGACCACCATGGCCCTCGCCAGGTGAGCGGCAGAGCTGGGGACAGCCAGGGCCACCCTGCTCCAGCAGCTGGAGGTCACTCACCCTTTCAGGTTGGTAGCAATCCGCACGTTGGTCAACTTCCAGCCCACTCCTGTAATTTAAGAGGACAACCAGTCTCTGTCCAGAGAATGACAGGCACCACCACCAAGGGCAGGTCATTGCCCTGGGTAGAGGGCTCCATGGCATGGGGGAAGAGAGAGGCAGGAGGGCAAGGCTGGGGCTTTTCCTCCTTTCCCAGGATGGAGGGTGGTGACGGGCCATGGGACTCACACAGGAGATCCCTTTACCTTCCATGTCAGTCACGAGGATGTTTCCATTTGTCCACTGGTAGACCCAATGCTGGAAGGTGCAGCATTTGAGCACAATCTCCGAGGAGCCTCGTGCCACCAAGCTGCCATCTCTCTCGGTGACACAGTACTGCTCACAGGGCCTGCCGAGGTCCTCCTCCATTGTGGCATAAGGGATGTTGTTGGCCGGTCGATAAATCAGGTACAGAGGAATTATCCTGTGTGGGAATTCACAGACAATGTCAGCATAGTGACCTCTCCCTCCTCTGCAAGTGGCGATTCACACCACCGTCTGCAACCCTGGCTTTTGCCTTCCTCCCAATATCCCTTCCATTTGTGCGTGGGAGTAGAGTGCACTGCCCTTTGGGATGCCCCATCACCCACAGGAAATCTTCCCACCATCCCCTGCCAGGGCATCAAGCCAGTGGAGCTGCAGCACATCACTTACTCAGGCACTGCTCCAAAATCAGGGATGGCTCGTGCCTCAGCAGCAAAGATCTTGCAGTACTCACGGCTGGAGTTTTGGACTTTACATTCCTGGAGGAGCAAACGAAGAGTTAAGAACCTGTCCCATCTTGCACCAATGCCTCCGTGGGACCACTGCCAGTTTTTTCCCTGTCCTGGTGGTCAAAGGGTGATGGGAAAGTCCCGAGCAGCTCCATGTTAATCAGAGGGAAGAGCTGAAGCCAAGAATGGCAAGGACATGTCCAGCCCCTTGGAACATGGCTAGACCTCTCCAGAGCATTCCAAAAGTGGAAGGAAATAGCAAAAGTGGGCACAGAACTGGGGACTCTCTGGGGACCAACTCACACGCAGATGGGGAAGGTGGGAGGGAGAAAGGTGGATGGTGGCCCACAAGGATGCCCACCTGGATGGTGATATCATAGTTCTTCTCAATAAGGCTGTTCTCATTCTTGGTCCCAAAGACGATGAAATTGTGCACTTTGATGACACAGGTGTGGCCGGACTCAAAGACAGGCTCCAGGCCGTAGATGGCTCTGGCACGGCAGGCTTTGCGCAAGAAACCAGCACCCACTTCCATGTCCTCGCTCACCACGCGCCCGAAGAGCTTATCCCCCCAATAGCCTGCGTCAGCCAAACCCTTGGCAAACACCATGGGCGTCATCTCGATCTCCTCTCCAACTGGTGGGGGGAAGAGCTGGTGAGGTGGGGACAACATGGGCACGTCCTGCTTCTGCCCCAGAGCTGCCTGCCCCACTCAGCAAGGGGCAGAGTCGCAGCTCATCACATGTGGCCCTTACCTTCAATCTCTTCCCGCAGGATAAATCCTGACAACACTAGAGGAGACAGAAAGCGAAGAGGTGTCAAGGTCCTGCCAGGATCCCACCTTGCCCCGTGCACTTGCACAGTTAGGGATGGCAGGCAGGATGGTGGGAATCACTCATAAATTGGCACACGGAGGCAGAAGCACCTCAGAGGTGGTGTTAAGGAACATGCCAAGGCTCCCCCGCTGCAGCCTGGCACCAAGCCCTCTCTGCAGTAGGCTATACCACCCATGGCACACCCAGGCAGCTGTGAGAGGCTGCTGAGGGCTCCTCACCTTCTGGGCTGAGCAGGAAATCTGTGGAGTCGGTGCCATACTCGTTGCTGATCACGCACCGATAGACCCCGCAATCCTTCTGGGACGCCTGCACAACAGCCAAAGCTGCCTGACCCTCATCGCCAGCACTGGAAAAAAAATGGAGCATGGCCACATCCCCATGTGGTGTGGGGGGGGCACATGGGAGCCCTGTGACAGGCACTCTGGGTGGGCACCGTACTGCCCTTGGCAGAATGGAAGAAAGCTACAAAGGAAGCCATCCCAAGGGCAGCTCAGCTGCTCCCCCAGCATGTCATGGCACCAGGAGTCCTGCCCTGTGGTTTGTACCAACAGACATGCTCATCCTCCAGGCAAACCCTGCAAAATCTGACCGGGATTAGGCTACAGACTGATAAAGGTACCTGCCCCTGAGTGAGGGCTTCACAGAGGGAAGAGGTGGGACTCTCATCCTGAAACCCACTGGCTGAGAAGGCTCTGTTCTGGTCTGCTGGAAGGTAATGGCCACTCCTGCCCATCTGCCCCAGCTCAAATATCTGCCCCAGGAGACAATTTCTGCCCGAGAATCACCTCTTTCCATCTACTCACTGTAAAGGGAACTCGGGGGACACCAAAGGCATCAGGCAAACCCTAAATGATGTGGATGATGTTCCTACACAAATCCTCTGGGCTTGAGAACAAGTTGCTCTCCATAGTAGACCCAAAGGATAAAACCAGCCCCCCAGCTATCTGAACATGCTCTCCCTGCGCAAGGGCAGTGCCAAGGGATAGGGAGGGCATAACCAGAGCTGCTTTCTCCCAGCAGTGGTTGCATAGAAGACCCTCCCAGCACGGCTGCCACCCTCACATGGATTCTTTGGGGTCCCAGTTTTGCAGCTCACATCCAGCTCTTGATTTCTGTGATGGGTGTAACACCTTCTCTGCCCTCCCCACGGTTTGGGTACTCCAAGCAGACACTCCAGATGGAGCATCAATAGGATCAATTTGGCAGCAATTCCCCATCTGGGCAATCCTTCCCTCTGTGGGGCACTGAGATGATGAAATTCACAATGTACTGTGCCATGCACTGAGCTTCCCACGCTGCCTTAGCAAGAGGGGCACCTTCACCCTGGTCAAGGCAAGGAGTGGGATGTGACAGGTGACAACATGGACTGTGCTGCCGTGGAGCCGACAGGTTACCTCCTTTGGGCTTCAGCTACAGGGATCTCGTCCTTGTACCACGTCAGCTTAGAGTCGCTCAATATATTGAAGAACTGGCACCAAAGTTTCAGGTTTCCTGATGCATCGGAAAATTGTTCTGCCCTGATCTTACGGACCACCTGTGGAGCTAAGGACAGGGTGCAAAGAGATGGGTGGTGAGACACAGAGTGCTGGCCACAGCTCTGGGGACAGGCCAGCCTACGCCCACGCTGCTGCTCAGGGCTTTGGGTATCACGTGTATGTCAGCACAGCCTGGTGTAACACTGCCTTCCCAGGGAAGGTCTCAGAGCTCCATTGGGATAAACAGGGTGGGATACAAGCGGTACAACAAATTCCTTCAACAGTGCAGCACTGCAATACCCAGTGAGGCCTGGCCAGAGGAAATGCAGAAAAACACTGGAATATCGGAGGAAACATTCATCTACTGAAGTAGGGATTTATCGAGGTTACCCTTACTTTGCAAGAGACCTGATTCCCGTATCACCTAGTTCCTTCAACCCCAGGATTCTCCCTTTTTACAGTTGATGCCACAAGGAATCAAATTAGCATTGACCACAGACGTGGAAGAGGAGTGTGTACCCTGTGATGCCCACTGAATCATGGAATCATGGTTTGGGTTTGAAGGAACTTTAAAGACCATCTCGTTCCAACCCTCTTGCCATGAGAAGGGACACCTTCCACTCGACCAGGTAGCTCAGGATCCCCTACCAGCATCAGGCTTGATGAGGACCAGAACACAGAGACCATAATCAAGAGGATTCTGTGATCCCTTGGGCTGGGGAAGCCCAGGCTGTGGAGACAGCCAGTGTCAGAGCTGCTGCCTCTTGCATTCCTCATCCCTCCCTGCACTGGGGCAGAAGTCTTGGGAGAGACTTTTGGCTTTCACACAGCCAAAGGCTGATGCTGAAAACCCTGCAAATGCACAAAACTCATGTGGCCCCAGCTGACTATCACTGGCTCCCTTTGTAGGCAACAAGGGAATGTGCTTCGTGGGGATTCTCTCTTCCCTCACCTTTAAATGGGTTATTTGTTTTCTGAGACTCTGCTGGCTGTGCTTCTGGCTTAGCATCTCCAGGGACCTCCTGGTCACCACTGGTGTCACCTGCAGGCTCCTCGTACAGCTTAGGAACCTCCAGCGTGGCCATCTTCCTCATGAGGGTTGGAGAGCACTGCTCTGAGGGAGAGGATGGAGCCAGGGCAGGAGAATGCAAAAGGGATGCATTCTTCCTGGATTGCCGTGGTGAAACAGTCGGACTTCTTGTGTGCTCCAGGCTCTCCGGGGTTGCCTCCTCTTCCACCCCCACCTGTTTGGGTTTTGGCAGGTATATTTTGCGCCGGGCCCCCAGAGCGAGCTCTTCTGGTGTGGCACAAGGTAGTACTGCCAGAGGGTCGGCAGGGCTCTCTTCAGAGCTCACTGGAGGCGAATCAGAAAGATGAGGAGCCACTCCTGCTGTGGGCATGCTGCCCACCACAATGGAGGGCACTGAGAGTGGAGGCGGCCCCTCGGCCTCAGGAGCCCCCCAGGCGCGTCTCTTCGGTGGCACAGGCCTGCCAGCCAGCATCTCCTTGCTGGTAACAAATTCCTCGTTAATCATGCCTGTGATCCGTCTGGATGTCCTGGGGGTCAGAGGCAAGTTCTCTGCTGTCTGAAAGAGCTGGTTGTTTTGTACTTTTTCCAAAACTTTCCTTGAGGTGCGAGGGCTAAGGCCAGCAATGCCTATCTCTGGGATTATGCCTTCACCTGCATTTGGCTGCTCCTTGTCCCCCGAGTCAATGTCTCCTTTTGTGGCATCCTTACTGCTATCTGACATTTTTAGAAGTAGTAGCAGGTAGTTCTTTAAGGAGGAAACCAGGTTTTTGTGCTGCATTTTCTCCTCAAAAGACATCTCCTGAGATCTCTCAGAGCCACGCAGGACCAGTGGTACCTGTGGCTGAACCTCAGAGACTCCTTCCCAAGTCCCTGAAGATGCTGCTGGTTCCTGGCATGGAGCTGTGGCTGTCAGGAGTCCTCCCTCCTTCCCCTGAGGTCCCACGGGCACTGGTTTGGCATTCTCCTCCTCTAACATGATGGCTGAAAACATCTCCCGCGGGGCAGATCCATCTGTTTTTGTGATTTCTGTTTCTCCACTCGCAGGAGGCAGCAGCTGGGCTCCAGACAGGACCTCTCCTGCAGTGGCCTCCATCCCTGGGGTGCCATGAGCTACCTGCAGTGCCTCCCGACCCACTGATGGCCTCACTGGAGGAGCAGGAGGCAGCTCTTCCTTGGCAAGAGGAACTGAAGCAGGAGCTGCCATTTCAGTGTTCCGATGGCCCAAAGGTACCCCTCCTGCCTCCCTGGGCACAGTCCCACGATATGGCTCTGCTCCATCACTTCCTGCTGTCCTCACACCAGGATGGCTCCCAGACAACTCTGCTCCTGCCTCTTTGCTCTTCCCATCCTTGACTGTCTGACACGGGATTTGTTCAAGAGGAGTGTTTTCTCCAGGTTCTGGAGGACTCAAATTTGTTAGCAATGACTCTTCCCCACCTTGGCTTTTGTCCTCTTGATTTAACAGTCCTTGCTGAGTCTCTCTGCCCTCAAGAGCATGGGAATGTCTTTCTGCCTGTTTCCTGGGGGGTGGGTGCTCCTTGCCAGACTGTACATGGTCTGGAGAAGGTGCTGGTGGCTTTGGTGGCTCCTGAGGCCTAAACCGAGGATTTGTCCTTTCCACAGCCCCCCTGGTCTCCTGGCAAACAGGCACTTCTTTCCTGACCTCCTCTACCTTACTGCCTTGCTGACTGGTCTCTTTGGTTGGACTGGACACTGGATGCTTTAGGTCACCAGGAAACTGTCCCACTCTTGCTGCAACCTAGTTAAAAAAAAAAAAAAGAAAATTAGCATCATGTTACTGCCCAGGTCTGTGCAGTCATACTTGTGGTCCACCTGTACCATATGGCACTGCCCAACTTCTTCTTGAATCATGAGAATTACCCTGATACCAGTGCTACTCTGTCATCCAGGGTCTTCTGGCTTCACCATCATCCCACAGGAGTGGGTCCCACCTGTCAGGCTGCACAAAATCTTTCTTCTTTTAATCAGCTCCAACCCTTCTGCATTTCAACACCCTTGCAGTGTACAGAGGCAAGAGATCTACCTTTCTAAATAATTCAGCTTTTAATCCAATATCCTCTGACTCAGCATCTTCCCAAGGAGCAAAACTTTCCCATTTTCACCAGCCATTGCTGAGACCTTGTATAATTTCTCTGATGTTTTTAAAGACTCAGTGCTCCCCTATCTCCACTGCGAGACGGGGCAATCAGCATGTCACACACTATCAGGATGAGGCTGCCCAAATGATTTATAGTGAAACTGTACACCCTGACGTTATCAGCACTATTCAGCCATTCTGCTTCTCTGACGTTCGGGAAGCTCAAATGTTTCCGACTGCAGCTGCACCCAGCAGACGTGTCAGCAAGCTGCCTGCTGCGACGGCCAAGCTTCACCCTGAGGAGAGCTGCCGAGATCCTCCAGCCAAGGGGCATGGTCTGTTTCTGCAGGGGAGGCAGCGATACCGTGGTACACGCTCTGCCCGGCTGATGCTCTGCAAGTATCACCAGGACAATGGCACGGGGACAGGGCATGCACACAATGGGTCCCCCTTCCACCCTGGAGGATCCGCTGCTAAGGATTTTCTCCTGAGGTCCCTGACTTGAGTTTTAAGCCCACCAGAATGAAGGGCATGGGAAAGGAGGGCTGTGGCTCTTTTTTGTGCTGCTTTTGCTTCATTTGGTAGCTTGGGGAAAAGAGGAAAGGTAAGACCAGTCTCTCAGCCCTTCTCCAAGCAAATAAAGGAAACATAGAATGGTTTGGGTTGGAAGGAACCTTAAAGCCCATCTCATTCCAATCCCTGCCATGGGCAGGGACAACTTTCACTAGACCAGGCTGCTCCAAGACCTGTCCAACCTGGCGTGGAACACTTCCTGGGATGGGGGAGCCACAGCTTCTCTGGGCAACCTGTGCCAGGGCCTCACCACCCTCACAGCCAAGAATTTCTTCCCAATATCTCATCTAACCCTGCTGTCTGACAGTGGAAAGCCATTCCCCCTTGTCCTGTTACTCCAGGTCCTTGTCCAAACTCCCTTTCCAATTGTTAAGGCAACACGAGTATTGAAGGGCTGGGGTGGGGGAAACACCATTAGAGGCCATTCCTACCCACAAAATTCAAGAAGTATAATAAAATCATCAGTTTAAAATTGAGGCAAGAGTGATCACCATGCGAATCTAGTTTCTTCTCTGCTCTTGTAGAGGAGGATGTTCAGAGCCTGGCTACAGTCTGGCCTTTTGCTACAGATAAATCCAGCTCAGAAGAGAAGTCCTGAGCATAAGGCCCAGCGATGTCCCAAGCCTAGGAAAACACTCACGCTATGACCTGTATTGTTTAAAAGAGAAAGAATAAAAAAGAAAAGGACAAGTAACGCCTGTCCTGGGAGTTGAAAATACCCTGAAACATGCCTGGAATCGGCTTTAAATGCTTTAAACCAGCTTATTTGCTCTCACAAAAGCTTGAGGACTTTCCCCAGCAGCACCAACAAGCTGAAGCATTCAAATTCAAATCAGAAGCATTCCCTTTTGTCTCCTCAAAGGCACACCAGCTGACAAGTCACAGGTTTCCCTCTGTGAGTGGGGTTTTTAAAGAGAAAAAAACCTTGATGTACTGTCAAAGGCTCAGGGATGACAGCCCAAGCCTGGCTGCTGCCCACCAGCATTTTTCCTTCGTTTTTGAGAGCGAGGGGTGTTAAAATGAGCAGACAGGGGAGAAACAAATGGCTTTGCCATGGGCTGGCCTGAACAGCAATAATTTCTGCAGCAGTATGTGATGCTGGTGGGTCAGGTTGAAGACAAGTTCATGGCACTGTGCAGCAGCAAGGCCAGAACCCAGGTGTGCACTGCCCAACACAGCAGGTTCTTACCAGCAAGCTGCACTCACCTATGGCTAAAGAAATTTAAAAGAGGAAGAAATGTCTGGGTTTTTTTTTTCCACTGGAGCACCCGTCAGTCCCTTATGCATTGTGGATTTTTCCACATTCTGAAATATGTGCACTACCTACCAAGCAAGAGGTGCTGCACCTGGAGCCTTGTCTGTGCTGGAAGTGAGCACCTACCACAGCCCAAACTCCAAATCCTGACAGCACCTGCAAACTGGACTCAGGGAACCTTTTATGACAGAAAGGGTCATTAAAGAAAAATGGGGGGAAAATAGTCTGGTAGCTTCCAGGCTAATATTTTTATGGCAAATACTTCAGGTTAGGTGACAAAAATAGTGGTTGACTAAAAAATGCTCTGAGGGTCAGGAGCAGGTGCTGTACCCTGGCACTTCATCACCACCACAATGAGTCTCCCAACAGAGTTTTTCCGACAGGGATGAGCCAAAAAATAGTCCAGACCTACTGTATACATGTTGCACTGTAAACAAAACTCGAGGCCCTGAGGGTCACATGGGACCTAGCACCCCAAACTCATCTGCCCAGGGGGTTCATTAACTGAAGTTCCCTTGCTAAACTGAACAGATGCCACCACAAGGCACCCAGCCCAGCTATAAATACCCATTCAGTGCTCCCTGCCGACCTGATCTGAAAACATTTCGAATGAGGTCAGCCTGCCGATTAAACTGGAGAGCCCCAGGCCACTGAGACCAGCTGCTCGAATGGCCCCAACTTACATCTCTCAACACCTCAGCTGACATTTGTTTGGAGATGGGGTGGAAGCTCTGCTGTCTGGGCTCACCAAATCCAGAAAGCCCTTCTCCGGGGTGCTTTCACCAGTGGAGACCTGCAGAGCCTCGGCAGCAGATCCCGTGGGTACAGGCAGCCTACCAGGCCCAGTGCCACAATACAAATGCGCAGAACAGATATTTTCTTGTTGCCACCCCTGTGTTGGCTGTTGTCTCTCCTAGTTACCTCTTTGTTTCCCTCCAACTTCTGTTCTTGCTGCTGGCCTCTCTGGCCCTCGGACAGCACAGGTTTTGCCTCCAACACCTCAGAGGACAATGGAGCATCCTCTGTCTGTCTGCTGACTTCCACAGGCCACAGGGCAGCCTCACTCCCGGCCTTGTCTTTGGCTCCCACCTCCTTCTTCCCTGCTGTTGGCTTCACTTGCTTATCAAAATACATGTCCTTTAAAGAGAAGTACACATCATCATTGGTTTTAGTGTCCTGTTTCACAGCTTTCCCAGGCTCTTTGAGCTTTGGACTGGTTTCCACTTCTTGATCACTTGCTGCCCTCAAACGTGCATTCC
>NW_008237426.1:133140-137635 GCF_000691975.1 Corvus brachyrhynchos
CGTAAGGGGACAGGAGGAGCAAACCTGGGATTTGAAGACGGATTGTCCCTGTCTCTCCCACTTTCTTCTCGCTTAGAAACTTCCTGCTTTGCTGCTGAAGGAGCCTCCACCTTCTTTTTCTTTTTAGCTGCAGAGTCTTTCGCCCCTGGCTTAGTTGCCAGGTCCTCCACGGTCTCGTAGATGTATGTGAGAAAGTTGTTCCCATTCTCCTCTCCACTTTCCAAAGTGGCATCTCCATTGGTGGTCACCTCTGCTTTCAGAGGTGCCACCAGTTTGTTTGGGAAGCCTGGCACCGCATTGAGTGGCTGCTCCTTTGTCTCCTTTGCAATATCCTTGTGTAACCTGGACTGTGAATCAGCGACGTGCACTTTTGCTGCATCTTCCTTCTCCCATGAAGAGTCTCCTGACCGGAGATTCTGATCTCTAGCCAGCCTCCGCTTCCTCTGGAGCCGTTCAGGGCTCATTCCTTGCAACTTCTCCACTTCCACATTTTCTTTTCCTCGTTTCTTGCCCTGTTCTATCTCTTGCAGCTTTTCTTCAGCTTTTCTCTTGATTTTGTCAAACCACTTCTGATGGATTTTGAACTCCGTCATGGTTCCCACTTCCAGCACACCAGAGCAGGACACAATGCCTTTGTTATTTCTAGCTGAGGCCTGGTAAATGCCTGCATCCTCTTCTCGGCACCTGGAAATCAAAAGCTGTGTGTGAGACCTACCCATCCTCCCCAGGATGTCCACTGGACACACAAGCATGCATGCTCTCCCACTTCTTGCTCCGGAGAGTCCAGAAGATGTAGCCCCTAAGGTGCCCACAGAACATCTGGAGGCCTTGGGCTGGCCTCCGTCCCTGGCTCTGCCTGCTCTCCGCACTAACAGACAAGCAAGTTTGATGTTAAATTTGTTCTGGCTCCAGCCAGGGCTGTAACTCTGGTATGAGGGCTGTGATGGAGGAGCAACAGGCAGCACCAGGCTTCCCAGCTGTTCTTGGTCACAGTCCTCTGCAGGATCTTTTTTCTCTCAGCTCTACACAGCCCACATGGCATTCTTGCTCTTCCTCTACCCTACCACACCACCGAAGTCTTCCCACCCCATGTCACAGGCACCAGCACAAGCACCTGCCTGTAACCCTGCTGTCACCCCTTGAGGACACCTGACCCACAGAGATCCCTACTGCAAGAGGTGAGCCAGCCTCTGATGGACACCTGGAGCACAGCTGAGGGAGCAGAAAAGCTCAGGCTAGAAGCACAAGGATGGCAGGACTATCAGCAACACTGATATTCTGCATTTTCAGTCAGTGCCACACCTGTGTGACATCCCAAATCCAGGACTCAAGGTGCGACAGGTCTCTGCCTGCTGGGGACAAGGTGTGCCTGGCTCTCCAGAAACACAGTCCTTGCTCAAATTTAAAAGAAGTTGGTAGTCAGGGCTGGATGAAGGAGGCCCTTAGATTCATTAGTCAGGGCCAAAGCAGCCCTTTCCATGATGACAGTTAGGAAAGGCCCACCTGGGCCATGGCTGCAGCCCCTTCCTTGCTTAGGACAATCCTACTGTTTCTACCTGATTCCCTGGCCCATCATCTTGGAGGCAGATAGTGCTTTCTCCTTGCTCACCTTTGTCAGCCCTAATGCTCAGCACTGGAAGGCTCCAGAGGGAGGGATTTCTCCTTCCCTTCCTCTTGCTTCCAGCATGGCAGCTATCGCTGGATGCAGTAATGGATCTCATACTGGTGTGATTGGGGAGCCACAACTGGAGGGGAAGGGCCAGCTGTGAACTCACAGTGGGGAGCAGACGGGGCCAGCCAAGTACTGTCGCCACATCACTGTTGACAGCTTTTCCAGCCACTGAGAACACACTCAGAGCTCCCATCACCAAAGGAAGCCACTCTCCAGCTCCTTTACTCACTTGTAGAGCTGCAGGGTGTGGCGGTTTCCGTGGCGGAATATCTCGTACTTAGGTAAGCCACAATAGCGATCCATCTCCTCATCATCCTTGTACCACGTCACCTCTGGCTGTGGATACCCTGGGGAGGACACGGAGGGTATATCAGAGAGTGAAACATTCCACACAGGAGCACAGCCAGCATGGTATCAGCAGCAAAACAATCTGGTACACCAGGATAGATGCTATTCTGGGCTCACCACATTCCTAAATTGCACAACAGAAACAGTGGAAACTTAATGGGCTTATCTCAGACTTTTATCACTCCTAGGAATAGCGCTATTTTTGAGAAAAAAATCCCAGCACTTCATTCCTGAACAGAGAGGAGTGGATCACACGCTCGTCTCCTGTAACACTGGCTGGGAGAAGGTGAGCATGCCGTCACTTTTATGTGAAGAGAGATGTTTTGATGAGGCCAAGGCTATGGTTGGAGAACGGGCACTCACCCCTCCACGGAGCTCTCAGCATTTCACACAGTGTCACAGCCTGTAAGCTGATCTGAAACTTTCCATTGAACAGAAACAACCTTGATTGCATCACAGTCAGCTCAGTGTCCTACAAATGTCACTTGACAACAGATGTCACCTGCCTTTTCAGTAGAATGACATCATGATGTGTGTGACTGGCTGGCTGGGAAGCTGGGCATGCAGCCATGTACCCCACCACTGGCAGAGGTGTTGGATCAGCATGTAGGTCCCCCATGGACCAGCGCTAGCCACAGCCTACACTGCCCACTGACAGCAGCTCTAGCTCGGATTAAGAGCAATTTTCATGCAGCCAGCAGGGGTTCCTGCACTTCACTCAGGGCTCACTGCCCAGCCAAGCTGACCCCCAGGGCATGGGATGAAAGTTTCAATGATCACATCATGCCTTGGCTGTAGTCGATATGCTCAGCAGCTGTTTGAAGCCCCAGTGCAGACACCTGAAGCTTATCTGCTGCAAATGTCCCTGCAGGCTTTCTGTGTGGCCGAAGGAAGCAGTCTGGCATGCTCCTCAACTCTACCTGACCCCAAGGATCACCCACAGCACCCCAGAATGTAGCAAGGGTCAGCTCCCATGGACATCCCAGACATGGGGCTGATGAGGGCTTTCCAGGAATATCCAAAGTGTCCCAACCCAATGACTCTGGAGTAATGAGAAGGCAGGGAAAAGGTGCACTCTGGACCCCAGCTACCAAGCCACAGGTTTGAAGGCTAACCAGGACCTCAAATGTCCTCCTTGCACCAGCCAAAGGTGTTGTCAGCCCATAGCAATGCCTGAGCCCAGCTTACTCCTGCTCTCATGAAGGTCCTAGAGCCGGACTGAGAGTCCAGAAGCAGACTCATCAGCATGAATTCACCCAGGTTTTGGCCAATCCAACATGCCTTTACCCAGAAAAGCAGCATATGCCAAATCTCCTGTACTGCTTTGGCTCCCCTGCTCACCCCTTGCTTGTGGTGGCTCCTCAGTGTCCTCTGGCTCCTCAAGGGATTTAGTCCACTGAGACCAGACAGACCTGGGAAGGTAAGTCTCAGAAGCTTTTCTTTCCTGTTCTCCTCTATGAGCAGCATCCATCCCCACAGCAGACACCTCACAGACTGGATTTTACTCTATTCTTCCTCCCCCTCTAAGGTCTCTTGCTCTACACTGTCCCAGCATCCCCCCTCTCCACCCTCGCTCTCCGTACATCTCCCACATGCTTTGCTGCTTCAATCCCCTCCCACTGCTGCCATCAGCAGCTTTGGCTTTCTGTTGGGTAGTGTCTCGTTTCTCCTCTTCTGTAGGAAGCCAAGCCATGACTTTCTCCCAACACCCTTCCTGCAAGGCTTTCTGTCCTCCCCCTCTGCCCCACTCTTGCCACGGCCTGTTCCTTGCTGTTGTTCTGACCTCCCAAACAGGTTCCTAGAGACATGCAAAGCCCTCAGGTAGTTGTGGCTGAACAAAATGAGCCCTAAACTGGGAACTGGAGAACGCCCTGAGAGCATCCCAGTGACGGGATCATCAGGGATTGATGCTGCTGCTTATATTTTTCATAAAATATTAACTATTGCCTGTACTTGGAAGCAGG
This sequence comes from Corvus brachyrhynchos, assembly GCF_000691975.1. Taxonomy (NCBI): domain Eukaryota; kingdom Metazoa; phylum Chordata; class Aves; order Passeriformes; family Corvidae; genus Corvus; species Corvus brachyrhynchos. The sequence continues at coordinate 137,125 of NW_008237426.1, forward strand.
ACCCTGGGCTGAATGAGCCTGTGGTGAATTCTTTCTGCTCCAGGGATGACGAACACAACAATTTCCATACACAGCTCACACTGTGCCCAGAGCAATCCAACCCGTCCCAAGGGCTCTTCTGCAAGCAAGACCTTCAGGAGGCCCCCATGGTCCATCCTGCAGGGAGCTGGCAGGTGGATTTTCCTGACACCCTAAGAAACAGCAATCACAGCCCTTCATTCAGGGAACTGTCAGCGGACAGTTTCCGAGAAACGCTGTGATGTCCCCCCGTGGCCTCCACAGCTGATTTCCATTCCCAGCTGACATATGCCGGAAAGAGCTGCAATTTCCATAGCTGTGCAGTGCCTTCCTGCTATGCTTAAACTCCCTTTGACCTGTAGCACTTCTGTCCTTGAGGCTGCCTGCTCCCTCTGAGCAGCTCCCGCCACGCAAGCCCAATGCCAGGACCAGCTCCCACTGCATGCTCCAGCCTGCAGCCAAAGGGAGCTGCAGGCAAGTGCTGGCTGGAAGT
>NW_008237426.1:138114-150268 GCF_000691975.1 Corvus brachyrhynchos
GGCCCACCTCGCCCTGCATCCTCCAGCCTGCAGCCAAAGGGAGCTGCAGGCAAGTGCTGGCTGGAAGTCTGCAGGCAGGTGGATGCTGAAAGGCTTCCCACCTCCCACACAGGGACAGTGGCCCCAGCTGCCTGTCCAAACACCATCCACCCCTCCCCAGGGACTGTAATTAGAGCCAAGCAGGGGATGGAAAGACGCCTGTGCAGGGACAAGTCTCCCCGGCATGGGGAGGGGAGCTGGTGCTGATGCTGCTGACATCCATCTTTGGGCTGCTGAGGGGGGGAAAGAGGGGTCAGGCATCACTCCCAGCACATCCCCTGCAGGCACAGCATCCGCAGCTTGTCCAGTGGGATGAAGTGGAACCGAGGGCATTGCCATGCTGCAGGCACCGGATGGCCACCCGTAGCAGGAGACACCCTGAGCAGCCACACGTCCTTCCAAACCTTCCACTGCTGCAGCCCCCCCGTGCAGCTGGTGCCAAGAGGGATTTGCTGGCAGCTGGGCCCCTGCAGCCCCCAGCCAGAGCGCCGCAGCTGCAGACAGAGTGGTGCCGGGCGCTCCTGGGAGGAGGGAAGGCATCCACTCCTTATCTTCGGGCCCAGCAAAAGCTTTTTGGGAAGTGTGTCTTCCAGCAGCATTTCTCCAGTGTGATGGCCAGCCACCACAGGATCCTGAAGACTTTTCAGAGCAAGGATTTTTTTTTTCATGGAGATTGCCAGGTTTAGATCAAACATTTTTTCTGAAAAGTGTTAAAATCTGAGAAGTCTTCAAAGCTTGGTGACTGCATCTAAAATAGTTCTCAATATACCTATCCAAAATCACCCAGAGAAACTATTTCAAGTCACTTTCTTCTTTTTTTATTTTTTTGGGGGCAGGGAAGGAGAGGGAGTTAGTCTTCTGAAACTTGGGAAGGTGGTAAGAATTTAGAACCATTAAACAATCTCCATAGTTTCTGCTCTACACAAGCTACATGGAGTAGGGGCTTCAAGAATCTTGGGAATACAATTCATGGCAAGATCTTACCCTTCCTGGCTTCATGGATTTAAACCCCTCCAGCACACAAGGACAAGGAAGCTTCTAGCAATACTGACAGGAGGGACAGATACTAAGAGCAGCAGCTCCCCATGGCACTGTGAGCAGCGCTCATCCACCATCCTTCCTTTGTCCTTGGCCCCAAAGCCAAACCTCCTCATCTCCCAGCAGCCTACTCTCTGCTCTTGTAGTCACTACCCCATCCCCAAACTCCTCTCACAGCCCTTGCATGTCTCCAGACATTCTTCATCCAAGCACCTCAGTCTCATCCTTCAAACACTTCGCTCAGAGGGTCACCACCAATGCAGCAAGTTAAACTCCTTTAACCTTATTAAAAACTGCATCCACTAAGCATGTGACTGTCTACTCACCCTACCGCAACTCCTTCCCCTTTGCACACTGTACTCTGCAATAAAACCATGGAGGCAGGGATGGGATCAAGCTCTTGAGCTGACGATTTGGGAAGCCAGATCAGAGGGGTTGAACGTGGCTAAGGAGGGCTGAAACAGCACTGAAGAGGCAGCTGTACAACAGTGGGCTGGTGCTGACATACAGTGGTCTTGGCTAGATGCAGCCATCACCTGTCCTGGCTGGACTCATTCCCTAACAAGCAGCCAGAGACCTAGGCCCCTTCATCCAACTCCCCCCATTTCATCAGCTGACATCTCTCCTTCCCAGCCAATGCTATACAGAAGTGACTAAAAGCTGGAAAATCCTTGTGGCAGCACCTCCACAAAGGGCAACTCTGAAGAGAGAAGCCCAATATCCACTCACTGGGAATGAGCTGTGATGACCCTTGAGATCCTGAAGTCCAGACAGGCCCACGAAGGAAAGCACTTGGTGCAGAGATGTGGGATGAAGCTGCACAGTAAATGAAGATGTTCTTGTTCCCTTTTTCACATCTCTTAGAGAACAAAGGATGAAACTAATTTTGTCTGAAAAAAGAAAACATCTAATAACTGATGCAGGATTTGACCCAAAAAAGTCAAATCAGACATAGAAGGGACACCAGTAGCAGGCTGAACTAGGCATCAGGAGGAAAGGAAGGTTTGTGCCTCCACACACAGGAATCTGCCTCTGCCTGACCTGCTTTTTCCCTGCCTGCACCACTCAGCACATTCTGGAGATTGGTTCTTCAAACGCTTGCATCTTCCTGTGTTCCTAGGACAGGCCCAGCAAGCCCTAGTCCAAGTATTCCCAGATGTGGGACTAGCCTGTAACTCTCATTACTGGACAAGAAGTAGCCAAAAAAAAAAAGTAAGATGCTATTGTAGGTCATGTATCCATATTTGTGGCTTGACCGTCACAACAGGAGCAGGTGACTGTCTGCCCTTTGCCTCCACCCAAGTGTCCCTGGACTCCAGCCACAGTGCTGGGACTGAACTGGTTCCACCCTGGTCACTGGCCAGGGATGTCACTGCCGTTTCCTTGCCCCCAGCAATGCCTCCCAGTTGAACACAAACATCATGGCAGGGTGAGATAACTGAACTACCACCCAGACTCTGCAGTCAGAGTATGCTTTCCACCTCCTGCTCCTCTCTCCCAAAGAGATCCCGAGCTCCTAAAGCAGTCCATAGGACCACATGTGGGAGATGCCCATCTGGCAAAGGCAGACCAAGGCTGATTTTAAAAACAATTCCATGGAAGTTTCTAAGTGCATAGAGACGTCCCCCAACCTAGTTTACCAAGCACAAAAATACTGTGACACATGCTGAAAGAGACTCATTGACAATTCCCTTCACTTGAGCAGAAAATGAGGCCAGTATCAGGTCAAGTTTTCTGCCTGGTGCAGCACACCAGCAAGAGACGGAATTTGTTAGAAGGAACCATCAACCTTCTGCAACTGGTGAAGACTTAAGCCAGTGAAAGAAGCCAGGACTGTTGCTCTGGATTTCCCAAAATACCTAAACATTTTCTCACCTCTGACACTTGCAGAATGGTGCGCTCCATGGTACTGCACAACATGTCAAGCTTTTGCTTTCAAAAAACTTAAACTGGGAAGAGCCCTTCTAATGACTCCCCAAATAGAGTGGTTTGGAGGCACCTCCCAGCAGCCCCCTTTGGCCCTAGAAGCAGCAAGAAGGGGTGTGCTGAAGTTAAGCCTCAATAAAATCAATACATCAATTGTACCCCTGCAAGTTCAGGGGGTCAGCCTTCAGAACAAGGGAATCCAGAAGAGAAAATCCAAGAATTCATAGCTGGCAGCTCTCAGGACTGAGGCTGTGCTTTGTTTCCAGCCCGTTTCTAATAGCAAACCAAAGATTTCCTTAGGAAAGCTTTGGCCCTTGTGCCTAAGAGGCTCACTGGATATACTCTCTTCCTTCCAAAACTTACAAACTTGTTTCATGTCTCTCACTGAGTAACCTGTTGGAAGTAATTAATACTAGTGAGGTCAGGAAGGATCATGGAGTTGTTAACAAGTACATTGAGAGAAAAGATTTTAGTCTCCATATCTAAAGAACAAAATCTCATCAGCAAAGGAGCTACTTGCCTCTATACCAATGTGCTGCCATGCCACATCACCACAATGCCTTAGCACCAGCCCTCTCTTTTGGCCTCTTCCTCCTCCTCTCCTTCTTGACCTAACACCGTCCTTCCCAAGGGGAGATTTTAGCTCATTGGGCAGTGACCAGCTTTTATTTCAGATGTTGACAGACACAGAAGTTTATCACTGATACAAATGTAGCTGTGCTCTAACCATCTACAGCCAGCAAAGACAGAGTTGGTTCCACCATGACAGCCTCTTCAAGACTGCACATTCCTGAGTTATGGAGTCCAGGATTAGAGAAGCAGAGATTAGGACAATAAAACGTAGCTGGTCCAAGCAGCAACCAGCATATCCCACTTTCTGGTCTTTCATTTGCCTTGTTTGAGATGTTAGCTTATGCCTTTATGTCTTTACACTCTCAGGTGTTTCCCCCCTCCCTTAAATTAAAGCTAAAATCATCATGCAATTGTTGAACCTCTACTTGGCATTCTGACAACAGTGGGCTTGTTGTCCTTGTTATCACTTGCTGGACAGTTTAACTGGCATAAGTCCAGCAGGTGAGGCAGGACCATGTTATTCACTGAAGACACTGTTACCTGTCACTATGCACGTGAATTTAGCATCAGAGTCCTCGGACACAGCACGGGATTTGATAGTGGTTTCAAATAGTGGCTGTGTTTCCTCCGTCAGCTGAGAAATGATTGCGCAGAAGGTGCTCCTGGAAGATTCAAGAAGCATTTCTTAGAGATAAAAGCACCAGAAAAACCAAAGGGTCCACCTCGTGTCTCATCTCAGCAGCCTGTGTTGTTGTTGTCCATGCCCTCTTCCCTCCCATGATCCCTACACTTGCTCACAAGTCCAGTCCAGTGACAGGGCATTTGACTGATTTCTCCCTCCCAAGATGACTGTCAATTTAAAGTGTCATTCGGGAGCCATTCCCTTTGTCTTAGCCCCTATGGCTATCAGGGCAATGAATGTTGACCCACTGGATTAATGAAGACCCATTTTAGCTCTGGATTATACCAAAACATCTCTTTGGCCAGCCAGCAAACTTAGAGCCCCATCTAACAAAGTCAATTCCCAGTTCTGAACCATAAATGTTTCAAGAGTTCTTCTGTTCACTGGGATTTTTCTTTATTTGTGAAGAATTTGTGTCATTTCAGGTCAAGTGGGAATCGAACATGTCTCCTGAATGCAGCAGCCCTCTTAGAATGAAGAAAAGCTGCCAGCCATGGGACAGCTCACTGAGGAAGACCTGAGTCTGGCTAGCAGCTTTCTGAGCTCAGGAGCTAGCTGGGAATTCCCTGTTTAGCTCCTCACTGATGCAGGTAAGCACTCACACTCCCTACTCCAGGAGTTCAGGCTCTGACCTCAAAGTTCATGCTGGGACACCCAAAAAGCCTGCACTGTCCTAACAGTGCAATCTATAATGCTCAAAAGTGGACCATGGATTCTCCAGGTATTTCAGCACTGTCCAATGAGTGCAATAAATCACCATGTTCATCCAGCACTGCCAACCCTGCTGCAGCATCACTGAGAAAGGTCCCAGAATATCTGAGCTTTCTTAAATAAAGGGAAAAAATTTAATCCCAAATTGGGTTTTCCTTCAGATAATGCTGAGGCTCTTGGAAGGGAAGAGCTTCTTATTTCATTTTTCCCTCTGCAATTAAAACACTACACATTTACAATAGGAGAGGGGACCCCAAGGTCTCAAGTGCAAGGACATTGGGAGAAACAGCAAATATTGCAAGAGAACTGGTAGCTGGCAGCTCATTTATATAATTTTCAGCAGTGAAAGACATTCCTTAAACAAGTGATCAGCTTCCAGAAACATGCAAGGGATGGAACAAATGCCCAAACCACTCCTGACAAAGCTCCACCACGAGCAGAAGGGCTCAGAGTATATGGTGGGGGTTCCATGAGGAGGACCCCAGCCTCACAAGCAGCCCCAGCTTGCAGGCAGGATGCTGGTGCTGCTGCCACTAATGCTCTACCTGCTAAGGAAGCAAACTGGTTCAGGGCAAACCAAAAAACCCCACATTTAGCATGACCCAGCAAGGGTAGGTGCACTGACAGGGACTAAGCATGCATGGCTGAAGGTGTCAGGAGAGCTCCAGCCACAGTGACTGCCTGTTCCATCCACCCTGAAAACTTACCTGGAGGCGGCAGTGTCATTATTTTCCCTCTGGCTTCTTGCTAGAATGGGTTTGTAAGAGATGCAGGGAGATGAATCCCTGAGTAACAACCCCCTGGGATGCAACAGGAACCTCACCCAGCTCCCAGGCACCCTGTGCTGGATGAGGGTCAGGACAGGGGAAGCTCAGGATGTTGCAAACCCGATTCATCTACTGGATGAGGGTTAAAAACATGGTCTGTATCCAAACACATGTGTGGGATGGGGTAAAAAAACCAGATTCCACAGCTCAGACTCTTTTCTGTGGAAATCAATGGTTACTAGGACACTGGCCCTGGCAAGCAACCCTTCACTCAACTGTGGGGCCAGGAAAGGGCTGTGGGAGTCAAAAGCTGCTTCAAATCAGAGCAACCTTTCCAAACTCCAATCCCAGGAAAAAAATGCCCATTTCCATGGAGCAAGGCAGACAATCCAGTACAAGGCGGTTACTGGTAGGGTTTTGATGCTCCCTTCAATACAGATCCCTCACCTCATACCAGTAAATGCCTTTCAGATCCGCATAAAGGGATTTCCCAAGCATCAACCAACATTTCATATCCCAGCAGGAGGGAAACCGGATCAGCATCCTATAATCAAGTGATGCACACACACATAGTGACACTCGGGACCCAGTTTAATCCCAGCACCACGCCACCAGCACCAGCAGGCAGCACCGGGAATAAGTCTGGTCCACTCAGTGCAAATCCCACAACCAGGTGAAATACATATACCAAAGGCTACTGAATGGCTTTGGAAAGCAGCTGTGGTCAGAAGCTGGGGGTTCCACAGGCTTGGCAGATGAATCAGAGACTTGCCTAATGACACTTGGCAGGAAGCCTGGAAGGTCTACTGAGTCTTTCAAAGAAACTATTGTGTTGGTCACAGCAGGATTTGAAGGCTCTGGCACTGTGGGGCTCTCAGCTGACTCACTCCAGCTGCAAGGAGGCTTGTCCAATTCAAACTGCTTTCTAAACCAGTAATTCAGAGTATTCAAGGAACTGGACATAAAGCACTACCCACTTTTTCTCTGGGCCTTCCTGGAGCTGCATCTTTGGGGCAGAAAAAGCCCTGGAGCCTAGAAGAGACCCCCAGCAATTCAGTAGCCTTTTCAATTAAAGAGGGATTTCCATACAAAAGCCTGCTGGAAAAGGAGATTTGAGAAGTATATTCTTCTTGTCATGATTTTCTTTTTCTGACTTTTTGGTTAGAAATCCCAGAGCTGTAGAGGTGTTCCGGAGAGGCCTTTCCCTCCACAGTCATTCTTCCACCTGCCACTCCAGCAAACCAGAAATGCCAACTGATTTCCAAATGTGTTCTTTTGCCAAAGGCAAAGTACAGCTGTACAAGTCATTTTGGGGCAGAGTCCAAGTGAAAGAGGATCCTCACAACCATGGTAGGGGGGAAGAAAATTTTTTCTCTGGATGTCTCAGGGCAGTCACATCCAATTTTTAATGTCACTGTATGGAAGTCTCGCTTTAATATAAAGAAGTAGCTGAACGCCCATCCTTTGGCCAAGAAAGAGGAATATTTCTTGCACCTTAATACAGGAATTATGATGAACATTCACTTTTCTTTCTGCAGTTCAAGCAAGTATTACAGATCAAATCATGCAAAATGAGGCTGTTAGATCACTTCAGGGCTCTCGACTGATTAATTAATTAGTACCAAAGCATTACAGGTTAATTGTGTGCAGACAGATTCAGGAAAGTGTTTGGTCAGAGCAGTTTAATGCAATGTAGTTTTACCTTCCTAAACTGGAGGGAGAGAATCTGCTGCTTGATAAGCTAAGCAAAAAACAGCATAAAAACCATTAGAGAGAAAAGCATGGAAAGGAGCTGAAATAAACAAACCGTTACAGAGACATATTAATGATGAGCTGTTTTGCAGAGGTCAGAGTTCCTATTAAAAGAAGGTACAGCTGCCTTAGGCTGCCTGCCAGGACGAGCAAGCCACACTGTGAATTGAAATCGAAGGCTGTAAAACTGAAATGGTCGTTAACCGCACAGAATCAGTGTCAGGACATTTATACAAGTAGGTTTCCAAGAAGCAGCACCTTGAGCCTTCCATGCACCATCCGCAGCATTGTGCTCAAAGCAGGCAACTCCACCACGGGAGACTTCTGGTTAAACGCAGGCGGGAGTATGGACGAGACCATCCCAATTCTCTGCTGGCAAGCAGGTGGCCTGAGCTGGGTGCCCTCTGTGTTTCCAAGGACAGCCCCTGGGAGAAGCTGAAAACTCTCTGATCACTACACATTGCCTTCCAACCAAATCACTAAGATCTGGCAAAACATCAAAATAAAATAACAGAAGTAGACTTTACAAGAATCTACAGGTTTTGCTTTCTTTGCAGGAACATGTAGTAGCATTAACCAATTCAGGGAATGAAATCAAACACACAAGACATCTGGATGAGCTACTTACCAGTGGTCACCAGCTCTCCCAAAGGAGTGTCTTCAGGGACTCATGCCCTAGCCAAAGGGCCACACTGCTGGACTGTGGCAGCAGCCCCTTGCAGGCTGTAGGAAACAACCTCTGTGCATTGACCTGCAGTCAGGAACAGTTCCTCAAGCCTTGAGCTCACCCACGTGGCAATCAAAAGTCTACAACTAACAGGGACAAGCTAGTCAGCAGCATGTAAGCTCAGTGGTTTAAGTGCACTGAGGTGCATGTTATGCCTATGCAACAACCTCACCATATAGCCTTGGAAGTGACTGCAGCGTAGGCACCCCCTCTGGGATGCACCAAGCCAGACTACCACATCCAGAGATGCTGACAGATCAAACCTTCTCAGCCTCTGTTCTGAAGACCAGTGAACCACCAAACTTCAGTGCTCTAGAATGGTGCTACAGAAGACAGCAGAAAGAACCACATGGAAGTCCACCTGAAGGTGCACCTCTTCAGGTCTCCTACCCCAAACATGTGAGTCCCAGTGATGTGGAAGCCAGCAAGACTCCAACTCTTGCTCTAAAAAAGACCACAGAGAGATTCTGAAAACTGCTCCTGCCAACTGTACATTCCACCTGTGGAGGCAGAACCTCCACGTGAATAATAACGAAAAAAGTAGTTCAGCTTGAAGTCCTGACACTTTCCACAAAAAATGTCCATCAAGGAGAAAAACCTGAAGGGCTCACTGACTCTTCTCCTTCAGGAAGGCAAAGACAGCAGAAGTTTAGGACTGTTGCTCAGGAGCAGCTTTAACCCAACGAACATGGGTGGCACCTGGCCTTTTGGCAGCAGCTTCACCCTCTTCACCCCCCGCCACACGATCCTGGTCCGTTCCCAGCGCCAACTGCTGGTCATGCAGCCAAAGGATATGCAGGCTGGGTGGGATCCAGCTGGGAAAATCAAATGCTCACAGTAAAAGGCTGAGGATCACTCACTCACCTGATCCATCTTTCATATGCTGTGCTGGTCCATGGGAGAAGCCAGACAGAGAAGCTGTGTCCTTTGAGCTGTGTCCTCCTGCAACATCCCTGTGAGCTCCATGCCCTTTCTGGCACAGCTTTGCATTATCTGCCTTACTGACCAGCACCTCACCTTGTCCTCAACACTGTCAGACACCCTCAGAGCTTCCAGAGCTCAAACTGCACCTCGTGCTGCTCTCACCCTGTCCTGGCCTCCTGGGGATCCAGGTTCCTCCTCCCCACACTCCTCCCAAGCACAACCACCCCAAGTGGCAGCTGTATCCCTGGGGTGGTTCTATCCCTTGGGCTGATCCCAGGGGCAGCTGTATCCCTGTGCTCTGGGCTTACCCCAGGCAGCTCTCTGTCTGGAAGCACAACTCACAGGTTTAACTTGTCTCAAAACATTTTTCTTATCACTGCAAGGGAAAAGCATCTTTTCACCCTCCAGGAATACTAAAGACCTTCTTGAGGGAAGTTCCCAAAATCCTTGCTGGCTAGAATGCTAGTGTAGGCAGTAGCGTGGTTTTAATCATGATTTCTTGCATAAGACAAATAGGGATGTGTCTTGGCTTGGATGTAAAGAAAATAGCAAGAGGCAGAACAAAGGTTGCCTGTGCCATGAACCCCTTGTGCTCATGGATGTGATCAAACAGTAAGCACTGACAACGCTTTTTTTTTAATCCCCAGTATTAAGACAACACGGGCTTTATTCACTGCACATCCTGAGACAGTGCTGAACACTGAACTGAGGGTCTCTTGAGGAGCCTTGATATTATCAGAAGAAAAAGACCATCATGTATTAACTGAAGTTTAACCTCAATATGCTAAATTTGCTTTTCAGACTAGAGATTTAAGCCCCAGAGAGCACGATCAAATTGTGGAGGCTACAGCCAGCACAACCCCGCCTGCAGGCAGCTGGCGCTTCACTTCAATTACGTTCCAGCATATCCATGTAGAGCTGCGACAGCACAGCTACATCAGAACCCAATCTACCCTGCTGGAAACAGGGGACTCCTGAGCAGGGCACCAGATGCTCCAGCGTGCCTGGTCTGACTCTCCTGGGACCGGGCTGTCTGTGCCCCAGGCTCCTCAGGGACTTACTAGCACACACAGCACAAGGCTCTGCTAATGAAATGCAGCATCAGCAATGGATGTGTCTCCCTCGAGCAAGCTCAGGGCCATTACAGTTACTGGATAAAGGCAAATGCTCGTGTTATCCTGAGGAACACGTCTAAAGTAGTGAATCAAGGGCTCAAGTATAACTTTTCCTTCTATTGGAAAAGTGGACTTCAAAGAGGTCTGCCCCAGGCATGTCCAGCACCCATGGGATGAAGCCTCCTTCCCATTCATGAAGAGAAGCTCAGCATTTTATAAGCTATTTCTGAAAATACAGAACTGTTCTTAAGTGCTGGACCATAGCATTATACGTTTCTACCACATCCCCTCTACCAGTCTCAGTTCTTCATTAAATTTCATTTTATCATGTGCTTTCAAACTCCTTTGGCTGTTTATCATCCTCTTAAAGGTTTTAGCCCTTCAACTACTCATAATTTTCTTTGGAAGTGAAGACAGCCTTCCCCGTTTTTCATACACTTGCTGAATTTCAGTCTTGCAAGGGCAGGATGCAGAACTGTCAACACCACTCACTTTTTTTAACCACTCAAGTTGATGGTCTGGGCTGGTACATCACCCCACTGGCACTGAAAAGTTAACTGCTTGAAAAACATAGATTTTCAGTCTGGCACCTTTTCCAATCCTCTCCTGCAATCACTCCATGAAATTACTCTCTTTTGGTATTTCTTTACCCTGAGATAAAGAAATCTTTCTCATTCCAGTTCATTCCTCACATGGAAGTGAACAAGAGCTCAGGAGACCCTAAAATAGGCTTAACAGTGGCTCCATCCTCATATAGACAAGCACCTGGACTCGAGCTGCTTGAGCTGCAGCAGTGATCAATATTCCTCAGTACTCTTCCACAGCATGAAAATTGACCTACACAAGCTGTCCAGTGAAGGATAAAAACAGCAAAATATGTCTATGACAGCAAACCTGACAATTCCAAGTTATGTTTTGAGGGAATCAGCACTGCCCGGAGAGCCGGGCAGCCTGTCCATCCCAGGAGCTGGACAGAGGGACTGGCAATTCCCTACAGACACTCCTCCTCACTGGCTCTCTGATCCGTCACATTATTGGGCATGTTTTGGACATGCAGACTTCCAAGTATAAGGTTTCCTATGAACTTGTCTGCCTCCAAGGTTAATACTGCTTGAGACAAATACAAGCCACTCCGAAACCCGCCTCAGCTGTCAGCAGTGAACCCTTTTCAACATTTAAAAGCCAATACTGAGGCTTTCATGTACGCATGGTTGTGCTCACGGCTGCTTTCCTGCCACGTGTCCCGCTCCTTATCAAGCACTCCCTGCACACACAGAACGAGTGTGCTGGTGTTCATACACCATGGCAGGAGCTATCAGCAGGCCCGTGATAAAGCAGCTCCGAGGGTTATGTTGCTGTACAAGACACATTATTATTTCACTGACTGGAAAACAGATGTATTGAGTCTTTGCTTGTCAAGGTCACAGACCGAATCGGTGTCAGAGATGCAGAAATATTGCAATTTTTTCTGCAGGTAATTTACTATTTGCTGAGAAAAACATGGACTTGGGTATAACAATTCAGGGCTAGATTTCATTAACAGAGAAGGTGGAAAACAATCAATTAAGTTACACATTCCTGTATCAGCCTCTGTAATGCTCTGAAGATGGCTCAGATTTGTGTATTTTAACTTGGAATTATTGCTGCCTCTACGGCCCGAGTTAAACTTAGAAAGACATCAAGGAGTGAGAAATGGCAAAAAAAAGCAAAGTAAATATTGGACAATGAGATGCCCAAGAAAGGTGACATCCTCCTGGCAGCTCACTACACGTAGAAAACCAAAAAAAAAGAAAATAAAATTGCCTGTAACAGCCCTTCCATCTTCCACTTCTTGGGACCAGGCAATGCTGTGAAGTGTGAGACTGAGTCAGTGAGAGATAACAACTTCATTCACTCAAAA
>NW_008237426.1:150283-155510 GCF_000691975.1 Corvus brachyrhynchos
GGAAGAGAGCAAGGGTAGAGCAGGCTTTAATTCCATCTCCTGGAAACTGCCTCTGCTGTGGCATGAGAGGTGCCTTGTTTGGAGATGACCACACTCTCCCCTCCACGCAATGGTATCTCTGGCCTGGGAAACATCTCTTTTTATGAGGTTTCCAGAGAGAAGCACAGTTCTCACATGTGATATACTCTGTATTTTAACAGTGGCCCTGAAGGGCATTGGCTCATCAGCCTACACACTCAGCTCTGCTTGGCTTTCCAGGGGAAATGGACATATGGACAGGAGGCTATGGAAAGGGAACTGAAAAATCTCCCTTTGGAATTGTTGGGGATTGTTATTCAGAGTGCACAACTGCCAAGAAGCCCCACTCAAACCAGACACCACACTGTGCAGGTAGTTATAGCAATGGGAAACAGAGACCTCTGTCCTACAGGTCACAGGGTGTGGAGATGAGTCATTGACGCCTTTAACTTTGCCTTTCCAGTGGGTACTGGCTGTCCCTCCTTCCAGAGTTTGGGACACTTCCATCCCACAAATCAAACTGACTGAGTGCTCTCAGGTGCCTTAGCTGGAATCTGACCAGGGGGTTACACCACTCCTCGCCAAAAGCAAAGTCCCATTGATGCCTTAGGTTTTAACTTTTATATTTTTCAAATCCTGTACTGCCTAGTGTGTAACTCTGAAGTTTCTTGTGGCCTGTTAGCTACTGTTCTCTTATGCCAGGCAGACATAACAAGACACTCTAGGTTTGCTCTCCAAGCACACCTAGATTGTCCCAGGCTCCAAAATATGTAAACTAAGGCCTCTGAAGAGGAGGGCAAACTTGGGGTAGTTACATCATTAACTGGGGTTGTAATTGAAGAATTGATCCTGATATGCAAATGGACCAAACTTATAAAAGTGTGAAGAACTCGTGACCTGGGGTCCATCTTGGGAGTTGCCTCTTGACTCCCCGGGGGGTACCTTGAAGGCCCTTCAAATAAATACCTACCTTTGTTCCCTTACCCTTGTCTAATCTCTGTTTTTAGGTGGCCATCTCAGGCATCACTGTCAGACATTACAGATGCCCAGCTGCTAAACAGGGAACTCGTCTGAACTAAACCTGCTTTTCAGGAACCAGGTGCTCCTGAGTTTCCAGCACACTTGATTATAGCAACAGATCTTTCTCCTTCATTTGATATTATGTGCAAAGCAAGAGGGACAACATCGGGAATGGCTTCCAGCCAGAAGAGACAAGTGGCAAGGCCCTCTCCTGAGCTCAACTGCCACCCCGAGCAGTCATCCAAGAAAAGATCAGAGGCAATGTCACTACACTCTATAAATATCTGCATATGATGCAGCCGTGACAGTAGAAAGATATTTGAGCAAGGAAGCAATGCTCTAACAAGACTTAGGAGCAGACACCTGCATGAGGTAAGAGGTGCTGATCACTTCCAGCAGAGAGGTTTGCCTAGCACTCAGATGAAGATTTTATATAAAATTGCATCTCTCTGCACAATACACTCTCCAGACTCACTAGTTCTTACAAAAAGGACACCTAAAAAGATGTCTTGAGAGCTGTGGCCCATGAATGCAGCTAAGGCAGACCCTGGACAGGACTGAGAGCTCCTCCTCTCACTTTGTGAAATAATTATAGGCAAGTGCTTTGAGACATAAGAGGTTTGTTTAAAAAAAAAAACACAACAAAACAGCTACTACAAAATAAAAAAAAAATCCAGTCAGCAGCCAGAGCAGAAGGAAAGTCACTGTGGCCAAAAGCTGTTCCTCACACTGTCCAGTATCAGGTAGGCTAAAAGACCAGCAAAGGAAAGACACTGAGCTGTTTGCTCATAGGGAAATCCTTCCAAAAGACTAGTTCCTGAGGGCACAAAAAGTAAATACCCTGAATGCTCTGTTTAATAAAAGGATGATGTTCTCTCTATGGCCATTTTCAACATCTCTATTCTTTTGGCCCCCTTAGCACCACCTCTGGAAAATTCTACAAGTTAAAACCCAAAAAAATCATGTTCTGGTTACCCAATTCATATCCTTCAATTTACATGACAACCCTTTCCTCTGACAGGATTAGGGAGACCAAGTAAGACCATCCAAACTGCCCTTAACATAGAATCACAGAATGGTTTGGGTTGGAAGGGACCTTAAAGCTCATCTCGTTCCATCCCTCTGCCATGGGCAGAGATACCTTCCACTAGCCCAGGTTGCTCCAAACCCCATCCAACCTGGCCTGGAACTCTTCCAGGCATGGGGAAACCCCAGCTTCTCTGGAAAACCTGTGCCAGGGCCTCACCACCCTCACAGGGAAGAATTTCATCCTAATAGCCCAACTAACCCTGCCCTCTGGCAGTTTGAAGCCCCTCCCTCTTGTCCTGTCACTCCAGGCTCTTGTAAAGAGTCTCTCTCCATCCTTCTTTTAGGCTGCCTTCAGGTACTGGAAGGCCACAATTAGGTTACCCAAAAGCTTCTCCAGGATGAACAGTTCCAGCCTTTCCTAACAGCAGAGGTGCTCCATCCCTCTGACAATCTTGGTGCCTCCTCTGGACTTGTTCCAACAGCTCCATTGCTGTGCTGGAACCCCAGAGCAGAATGTGTTCATAAGTCACCCCAGAAGCAGGGATTTCCAACCTCAGTTTCTTTTCTTGAAGATTTTTCCATGTCTTCATGTATCTCTACCATGTTACTACACTTTCTATTGCTTTAAGAAGTGGTGAAGAGAACAGGCAAATATTTTGGTTAAACATATTCTATATAGACATATAAAGACAGAAAGAGAGAAACCTGAGAAAACCACCACATTTTCTTCGGATTGGAATATCCATTTTTGTTTTCTAACCACCAGAGCAGCCTCCCACAGCAATCCTGTTCTGCATCACTTGTCCCACTGCCTTTGTTAGCTTCAAACCCAGCAAATCCAAATCCATTCTGTGTTAAAGAGAGCTGCTCAGTGTTATCTGCTGTTCTGCATGTTGCTCATCGTGCTTTTCAAGTTCTCCTAGGCAAGCTCTCCAGATGTTCCTGGATTTAATTACACTCATAATTGTTTTCTGAAAGTCTCCTTGCTATTCCACTCACTTGCCTTCCAGAATTGTTATGATACATTATTTAATTACAACATAAAAAGCCCCACTTCATTCAAGCCGTTGCCCTGCATCTTAGACAACAGTTTCCAAAAATCCTGGCTCAAGCCTTCAGCACTTGTAGGGCTCTGCAGGGAACCAGACTTTTATACGCCTCCTCCCTAACTCATTAGGGAACCTGGAAGTTGCCATGAATTCAAGGAAAGGTCAGTTTTGCCATTTAGCAATTATTTAGTCACTGCTTCTTACAACAGAAGGGGCAGACAGCAGAGTTACGAGGCAAAATGAAATTGCCCTTCCCCAGGCTTTGACGATCATGTATATAAGCGGTTGGAAAAATGACCGGAGAATTTGTGGAAATTGAATGTGCTGCTGATTTAAGTGGGGCAGCACAGAGTCCCTTTGCCAGCACTGGGCTCCCACGGATGGAAATTGGGGTGCAGCCATGGCAGCATTAGACTGACAAGTTCGAGAGGTTCAGGGCTCAGAGCTCTGCAGCCATGGGCCGGATTTACCGCGCCTGAGCCACAGCCTCAAGTGGTGGTGCAGCCAAAAGACACCAGGTGCACTGCCTGCACGGGCTCTACATTGCTCCATGCCTTCCTCAGCAGACCTAACTTTGGGAATCCGGCTGGGAACACTGAAGGTATTCCTTGCAGGATGGACGAACCCTCCTTTACTGTTAAACTGATTAAAGCTGCAATTTGAGCATAGTCAAGGGAAAGAAAAGTTAAGCTGTAGGCAACACAAACATCTCAACATCTTTATTAAAGCCTCTCTCAGCTTGTAATCCGCAGAATGGAGTCACTGGGCTCAGTTAAGAGATTTCCTGTCCATGGTATGATCTGAGGCTGCGGGCTGTGCAAGCTGTATGGGCATTTGATGGTGCTGAAGATGTCATGGTGTGCAGCCAGTCTGCAATTAGCTCACACCCCAGCATGACATGATACCAGCACAAAGAAACTGAATTTAGGCAACTTCACTTTGGCATTACCCCAGTTTTAACACCTGACTTCCAAGCAGCACTTTTTTATCTCTTTTGGTCCTGCGTTTATTTTTATGAATGTCTGACTCCCTGAGGCATCAATGCTTGACACGCTGGAAATGGATTATTTATAAACCATCAGCAGGGAAGAGGCACACTCATTTGGAGAGCTCATAGACTGAAGAACATTCCCAGTGAATTCAAAGAAATTTCGAGGCTTTTTTGAATGCCTCACACAATCACTGATACCTTGGGTGCTGCTGGCATGTCACCCTGTAATTTTGTGTTTCCTAACCTCAGTCAGGCTCAGCTGACAGCATGTTTATCATACCTTTTCCCTGCGAACAAAGCCTTATTCCTACCCCAGACCCTCTGCTGGAGGCCATTCCTGACCCAGGAATGCTGATCTCATTGCTGCTCAGCCCCTATCTACATTGTAGAAATGCCTTTTTGGCAATAAGATAAGGCACCCGAGCACAGAACCCAGCGGGCCCCTCGCTCTGTCTGGTGAACAGCTTTACTACAATGAAGGCAGGAAGGTCAGTGCTGCTCCCTGAGTTTAACTGGAGACACTCGTGTTTGTCAGGATTTCACAATTACAGCTTGGACTGAGGCGTCACTGGGGTCTGCAGCTTTCTCATGAGGGGAAGAGGAGAGGCAGCACGGATCAATCTCTGGTCTCTGGTGACCAGGGACAAGACCCGAGGGACCAGCATTAAGCTGTACAAGGGGGGTTAAGATAGATTATTGGATATTAAGAAAGGGTTCTTCACTCAGAAGGTGGTGGGTCACCAGAACAGGCTCCACAGGGCAGTAGTCCCGGCCCCAAGGCTGCCAGAGCTCCAGGAGTGTTTGGACAACCAGCTCAGGCACAGCGTGGGATTGTTGGGGTGTCCTGTGCAGGGCCAGGAGCTGGTCTCGATGATCCTTGTGGAGAGGATATTCCATGATTCTATTCTATGATGCCACCACTTCACACACCCGCCCAGCCAAACACAATGTGCGATGCTGACAGGCCCTGCCCTGCAATAGCTGTGACACCCCCAAGCTCTCTTTGGGGAGGCGAGGGACTGGTCTACAGCACACCAGCTCCTCTGGAGACCCAGAGCCATCGCCTGGTTTTCTCCCCTGGAGGAGCTCCCCGGGGATGGCCAGGCCCATTGGCTACACC
>NW_008237426.1:155896-161176 GCF_000691975.1 Corvus brachyrhynchos
GCGCCGCCCCGCCCCCCCCCCCGCCGGCCGCCGTCGCTGCCGGCTCGAGTCCAGCCTTGAGGAAGAAGTGGACTTTTTCTTATACTAACCTCCCAACCGCGGGGGATTTCTCACACCTCAAAGATGTCTCTGGTGACCACTGCCAGGACCCGACGGTGCAGCATGAAGTTGTGTCAGGTTTAGGTTGGATATGAGGAAAAGGTTCTTCCCCCAGAGAATGGTCGGGCACTGCCCAGGCTCCCCAGGGAATGGTCATGGCACCAAGGCTGCCAGAGCTCCAGGTGAGTTTGGACAATGCTCTCAGGCACAGGGTTGGATTGTTGGGCTGTCCTGTGCAGAACCAGAAGTTGGACTCATTGGTCCTTGTGGGTACCTTCCAGCTCAGGATATTCCATGATTCTGTGATCTCTCAGGATCAGCTACAACATCCCCCGATTCCTTGCAGGCACAAGGCTCCCACCCTGGCTGGCTGCACCACTCAGTGTGGTCATGGCAGTCACATCCTCACATTGGGGTCTCGTGACTTGGCAGCCTGTTTTTTATCCCAGAATGCCAAAGAGAAAGTCTGTGATGGTATTTATTCAGTCTCCATTAAAAAAGACAGCAAAAAAGAGGGATGTAAAAGGTGGATACATGTCACAAACAATTACTAGCAGTGATTTAATACCAAATGAAAATATAATGAGTAATAAAATTGGATTATTTTCTTGTTCTACCTTTCTCTTGCCTGTCAAGCTGTTGCATCATGAGCTGCAGACGTGTCACTGGTGGCACCACATCCCTCCAGCACTGGAATGATGGATGGAGCAGATTCATCTGAGTGGATTAGCTGCCTGCCCATGGCTGCACAGCAGCGATTGTGGCAGGAGCAGGGAAATGATGGCAAATTGCTCCTTTCCAGGAAATACAACATGATTTGAGCTGGTCCTCCCTGGGCAGGAGAGGCAGCAGATGTGGCAGCAAGCAGCAGGGCAGGTGATGGATCAGTTGGTGCAGGACACTCCTGATTCCTTTTCCCCAGCAAACACTGTGATTTGGAAGGTGACTTTGGATAGGGATTGGCACCAGGGTATGCATGGACACACAGAGTGTGTGCATCACCTATACAGGTGACACAACAGTGGCAGATGATCACATTATCAGGCATGTCAGGTGCAGGATTTGTGATACCAGAGAGGATACTTGATCTTGGCAAATGCAAAGGAGATGGACCTCATAAGACATTTGGATGTGGTCCTAGGAAATATGGAGAATGGTGGTCCCAGAGGGCTGACTGAAGACTTCACCTTCACCAGGCAGTGAAATAGGAGATGAAATTGCATAAAACAAATGTAACATGATCCACGGGGGAAACCACAATACTCATTTTCAATAGGCAGCAGTGTGCTCTGTGTGAGCTAATGTCACTTAGAAATAATTCATCTCAAACAGAATACAGCAGACCCCCAAAATACCCAAATGCAGAACTCAGAGAAGGGCAGCAAGGATGAGCCAAGGTCCAGACTGGCTGCTGCATGAAGGGTACCTATGAGGACTGGGACTCTTCAGCCTGGAAGAAACTACTGAGGTGCCCATGACTGAGGTATACACAGCTGAGAAGGACAAGGAGAACAAGTCAAATTAGCAGGTAAAATAAGTGAAAGGGAGATGCTTCCTCCCTCCCCTTAGCTTTAGGCTACTCCCACACATGGCTGTGGCTGTTCACCGTCAACAGGGATTAATAAAATCCACAGG
Source organism: Corvus brachyrhynchos (assembly GCF_000691975.1). Lineage (NCBI taxonomy): Eukaryota > Metazoa > Chordata > Aves > Passeriformes > Corvidae > Corvus > Corvus brachyrhynchos. The sequence continues at coordinate 157,631 of NW_008237426.1, forward strand.
ACAAATCTGTGGAAAGAAAATCTCCTGAGGTTTATGCAGGATGAAGATAGTACCTTCAGTTCAAGAAATGTTTGAGCTGCATAAGAATATTCAGTGTGTGCGTGCCCTGATCTCACACCCTTTGCTCTGCTCTGGCTGCTGCCCAAATGTGGGAGGCAGGATGCTGGGCTGGGAGGACCCAAGCTGGCATTCTCCTGCTCCCGTCCCTTTCTCGGGAAGGAGAAAGAGGACTTTCAGGTCCCACACCTTCAGGAAACCTGAATTCAAGTCCCAGCCTATGAATTACACATTATTTTACCATGAGCCCAGTCTCCTGGCATATTGATCTGATGGAACAGGGCCCAGACTATCTAAGAAGCGTGTCCAGAACAGGTAGGTTTCTGCTTTGAGCCTGGAACTGTATCTGTTCAGATTCCCCAATACAGGAAAGACACTAATATGGTGGATCAAGTCCAGTGAAGGCCATTAGAAAGATTGAAGGAGCTCAAACACCTGTTATAGGAGAAGAGGATGAGAGAAACTGGGTTTTAGGCTTCAGGGAAAGACCTTGTTTTCTTCACTACCTCACAGGAGGGCACAGACTCAGAGGTGCAGACTGATGGAATGAGAGGAGAAAATGCAAATGGCAAGGAGGAAAGTTCTGATTAGATATTAGGAAAATTACTTGCCCTGTGAAGCGAATCAAGCAGTACCACAGGGACCCAAGAGGTGGGCAATCTCCACTCTGTGAGACAGTTGGCTGTGGATGGGACATGGTGCTGAGCAGCTGATTGATGTCCTGCTCAGAGCGGGGGGCTGGACCAGAGACCCCCAGAGCTCCCTTCCCACCCTGCTCATACCATGATTTGGTGCTTCACCCCGTCAGTGGAGAGAAGCCTGGATAGTGAGCACAGGTTTAGCTCCAATGTGATGAGAAAGAGCCTGCTATGGTGTTTGATCGTCCCTCCCAGAGGAACAGGGGTTATGTTATATTCTTTTTCTGCCCTTGCAAGCTCTGAATGGTTGTTGTGCCCGTCACTTGCTGAGACAGCTTCCTCTCACAGCATCTGCTCTCCCGTCAGTCTGCTCAGAGAGTGACAGTGCCCTCTGCTCCCAGCTCTGGGGGAAACGTGTTCAGCTGCTGGAGCCTGAGCAAGCTGGGCACGAGGCTTCAGTCCTCATTAGCAAAGCTTTCTTCCTCTGCCTGCAAATCCAGCACTGACTCACAGAGTCGCAGATGTTTTCTCACTCCTCTCACACAATTTATCCTTCCCTTTCCCATTCTGCACCCTTAAGTTCCTCCCTTTCTAAAATGACAGGCTTCTTCATGCGCTCTGACAACAAGCTCTCACCTCTGGTTCTTCCCCAAATATTCACAGATGGTGCCAGGGAAGGGCTCTGACAGAGGATGAGCACAATGGACTTTTTGAGGAGGCCTTTGGAGGAGGATTCTCTGTCCAAACCTGGAGAAACTGTCTACAGGGAACGCAGCAACCTCCAGCTATTTGAAGAGATTCTGCATCAACCAGAAGTGTTATCTTTAGCCATAGGAAAGTTCTGGGCTTTATTTAATGATAATTTTTATTAGCTACCTGTGCTGCATAGATAATAATTGTGCAGCATATGCGTGACATGGAGCTGCTGGCACATACTCATTTACAATCATTCATAGATTTTCAACCTGCAAGGGTGTATTTCCAAATGCCTGGCTGGACCCTCGAGAAAATAGGAAAAAGGACAGTCTGTGTTATTTCAGACAGCTGGGGAGATGAGCACAAAGAAAGGTCCCATGCTAAGCATCACCTTTCTTGTATCCATGGAAGGAGAGATCAGTCCTTTTTTGGAGCAGGGGTTGCTCTGGGTCACATTGGATGGACAAGGTGTAGCAGGTTTTCCTGCCTTTGCAGTGTTAGATTCTGTCCCATTCTGCACAAAGGAAAGGATGTGGAGGGAGAAAATCCTTCCTTGATCCACCAGGTGTGTTTGGTTTGGCTTTTTCCTACCACCTTCTTCCCCAGTGGTTATAAAAGAAAAGCAGCAGGTAGAGGTGCAGCCCTCAGCCTTGCTTAGTCCCTCCAACCCTATGGCACAGCTCAGCCCTGCCCTGGGTTCCATAGAGCGTGGATCCATGAGCACTCGGCCACAACTGCTTCTCTCTGCCATCCTGATGCCCCTATTTGTGCCCTTCCATGCTGCCACCTGGGAGAGACATCCCTGATGGCCTTGCTTTTCCTTGGTCGGCCCATAGCCACTGCTACAGCATAGAGAAATTTCAGCAGCAGAGTGAGAGTCTCACAGCCTCCTCTCTAACTGGTCCATCATCCCCCTCATGCTGAAGTCTTGGTCCCCGTCACTCCTGGCACCATGGGAACCTGCTTCCTAGGATTATGAACATGGGGAGAAGCCAGCCAGATGCGAATTTCTCTGCCCTGGGAATGGGAACATTGTCACCCCACATCCTGAGCCCAGACCGGCTTAATTCCTATGGGCTTTGTGTCACGCTGCCTTCCCAGTCACATCAAAGTTCTTTGGGAATGACACTCAATCACTCCCTGGCCACCCTCTCTCCTCTACATTCACCATTTCCAGGTAATTTCCTTGAGTCCTGCTGCCTCTGGAAGGGTGATGAGTTTTGGGTTAATGAGTCTGACCTTGTAAGTGCAAGCTACGGCACAGCACTGTGGACTCGTCAGTCTGTCCTTCCTTTCTCAGAAGGGCTTGTGCAACCTCCGGAGGGCTGGCCTGGCACAACTTCCCCTGCGGCCCTCGTGATGCCCGGCCCAGCTGGCGGGGACTTCTTGGAGGAAGCGGGTTCTATGTGCCCACCCGTGGGAGTGCTGGCTCCACCATGAACTTTTTGGGCTGTGGTCCCCAGGAGAGAGGTGAGCGTGGCCGTGGAGCCTGGGGGGTGAGAGCGGTGGGCACAGGGGATGTGGGCAAGGGGGCAAGAGTGGCTGTGGGGATGAGAGCAAGGGTGGTCATGGGGACAGGGGCAAGGATGCCCATGGGGATGAGGCAAGAACACCTGTGGGAACAGGGTGAGGACACCAGTGGGGATATGGGTGAAGACGGCTGTGGGGATGGCGTGGAGGACATTGGTGGGGAGGGAGGTGAGGACACCAGTGGGGATATGGGCAAGTACACCCATAAGCAGGTGTGTGGGGAGGAGGAGAGGACACTCACGGTAAGTGGCTGAGGCCACCAGAATGGGGACATGGACACCTGTGGCAAAGGGGCAAGGACTGTTGTGGGGATTGGTTGAGGTCACCAGTGGGATTGGGGGTGAAAACACCCGTGGGGAGGGGGTGAGGACACTTGTGGGATATGGACAAGTCGAGCTGTAACGGGGGGCGGGGGGAGGTAAGGGGGCACTGTAGGGAGGAGGAAAGGACACCCGTGTGAATGAGGGTGAGGTCAGCAGTGGCGGTGGGCGTGAGGACACCCCTGGGGAGAGGGAAAGGTCACTCGTGGGAAGGGAGGTGCGGGCGGCCGTGGCACCCAGGCTAGGGACACGTCCTGCAGCGTCCCCGTCGGAGCGGGCCAGACATGCGGAGCCCGTCCGTTCGG
>NW_008237426.1:161706-179278 GCF_000691975.1 Corvus brachyrhynchos
GGGCACTTGCGAGAGTACCCAGAGGAGCCCCATGTCATCCATCCACCCACCCATCCTTCCACCCACCCATCCTCTTGTCCATCCACGTACACACCCATCCATCCATCCATCCATCCATCCATCCATCCATCCATCTATCCATCTCTCCAGTCTCTGGGCACAGGAGCATCCCTGTTCTTCCAGTCTTTCCTGCCTGCTGGGATGAGTATCCCTCTTGAAGCCCACCATGCCTGGCCACTGGGTGAGGGTGAGATGCTGGGCTGTGACTGCAGTGTTGTTCCCAGCTGCACATGCTGTTTCTCCACAGCCATTGCCATAACTGAGCAGCCAGTCTCCGTCTCTGTCCCGGTGGGATACTCCTTCATGCTGCGGTGCCGAGCCCAGGGATGCACCTCACTGCAGTACCAGTGGTTTTGTCAGTACCAGGTAAGGATGGGGTGGCCCTGGGTATGGCACCAGGCTGGGTCCTTGCACACAGTGGGGGAGCTGAAGAAGGGGAGGAAACCAGGGATTTCCACTTTTGCCGCTCTTACAAGGGGCTTCCTAGTGCCTTCTACTGCCAGCAGTGGGAAAGGAATTGCTGCCCACTGCCTGTGTTTTCCCTTTAGTCTGACTGCCGCCCGATTCCTGGAGCGACCAACCAAGACTTGCCCATCATTGCAGAGCAGACCCAGCTCTACACCTGCAGGGTCAATGACCTCCACAGAAATGCCGTCTTCTCCGACTGGGTGAAGGTGGAGGTCCATCAGTGTGTTGCCAGAGGTACAAACCTGTCTTTTACCTTCTTGATGTATTATGGAATTACAGAATGGTTCGGGTTGGAAGGGACCTTCAAGCTCATCTTGTACCACCCCTTGCCATGGGCAGGGACACCTTTCTGTCTCGGTTCGAGACAAGTTTAGGGGGAAACACTCTGGAAGGAACGTCTCCTCCCCAGAAGACAGGTTTCAGCACTCCCCCCCCACCAATATGAAAGGAATTTCTTGGATGAAAGTGAAGAAAACCTATTTATTTAACAAGCAGAGTACCAGCAAGGCACAGGAAACAAATGAGTAGTGTTAGATAATAAACCTCCTCAATGCGGAGAAAGCTGGCGGATTCAGAGTTCTTTTCTGTAGCTGGCTCGACTCCTCCCAATGTCCAAGGCTGAGATGTGGCATCCCCACAGCCTCCCTGCTGGTCCACGGGGTCCGATGATCTGATTCTCAGATCACAGCTAGGCAGAAGAGTTCCAGAAGAAGAGGAAGAAGAAGAAGAAGTTACCGGAGGAATTCAGTATGCCAATATGGGAAAATTTATTTCTTGCCTCAGCTAAGAGGCTGGCTAAAAGCAGAAAGGTGCTCCCTTGGCTCTGCAGCGCTGAGAATGCGGGGGGTGTGTGAATCCTTGAACACAAACCATGCTGAGGAATTCGCCTGGCTTCTCTCCCCCCTCTTCTGGACCCAGCTTAAAGCTATGGGACCCATTTCTGGGCATAAAGCAGATGATAGGGAAATACAGTAGTATCATAAAATCACCCCAAGACACTTTCACTAGAGCAGGTTGCTCCAAGCCCCGTCCACCTGCACCTCATGCTTGCCATGGGTTTCCCAGAGTTATTCTGGGTATTGGGACTGGAAGAACCCATCTGGCTACTTCAAAGCTGACCCAAAATAACTTGGGGCGTGGTTGACCTTAGAATGTTGACTGCACCCTTGGAAGGAAAGGGCGAGGATCAGGTTTGGGAAGCCAGAGGCAGGGCTTTGGTGTGGCATTTACTATCACAGGCGTTGCTCTCAAGGGTTCCCTGCTCCCCAAGGAGAAAGGTGATAGTTGAAAATGGCCGTTGTTTGCTGTCCTTGTGGAGGGAGGACCAATTCTGTGTTGCTGCCTTGCAGGTCTGCCCCCTCGGCTGTGGCGAGGAGAACCAGTTATAAACAGTCGCCGGCCGGGGGGGCCCCAGCCCCCACCTACCAGTGGTACCACAATGGGAACCTGCTGGAGCGGCAGAAGAGAAAAAAACTCTGGGTAAGGTTTTCTGGGGATAGTTCAGAAGCTTTTGCTGCTGAGGTGGGTAATGGGAGAAGCTGATTGCAGGGTTGTGAGAAAGCCCTCCACATATCACCCCACTGCTTTGATAGCCAGCTGGATGGCTCTGTGTGAAGGGGGAATATGTTTTATGGACTTCTTTGAAAGTTGTGGATATTCCTCTAGGAGGAAACCAATCCATAGATGCGTCAAGGGCTCTCAGCACATCTCTTGTGCCCGTTTACAGTAGAGACGTGAGAACAGTTATTGTCTGTGTATGCAGGGGAGTGCAGATTGATGGAGCTGCGGGAATGCTGTGTGCCTGCTGGAGACCTAGAAGGAAATGTGGTTTGCCCTGACAGGAAAGAGTCAGGGAGGCAGCAGAAGGGCTCGCTTTGTTTTGTGTCGCTGGCTGAGTGTAAATCAGTGCTGTCTTCTTGAATCAAGAAAGGAGATTTCCTTCCAGGGCATTACGTGAAGGGCACAAGGACAAGACATCCAGTCTCTTCTCAGTAGTGGTCGATGGTATTACAGATGGCCTTAGATGGTATTACGTGGTGGCCTTAGATTGCACTTCTGATGGGAAAGCTCAGTCTGGGCACTAAGAAGAGGTTGTTTTCAGAAGTGGATGGTGCTGTGCTGGAGCCAGAAAGGCAGCAAGGTCTCTGTCCTTGGAGGTGTTCAGGGCTTGCATAGACAGAGCTATGGCCACCCTGACTCAGTGGTGGCTTTAGTCCCTCTCTGAGCAGGATCCTGGGCTGGAGAACCAGAGTCCTCGCCAGCTAGTACTGCTCTGGGTCTTGTCCCCATCCTGATTCTTTGTGAGGCAAAGTCTCTGCGAACAGCAGGAAAAATACTTCTTATTCCATGACCGTGAGTGCCTTCAGCAGATCCTGGCAGGGAGCTTCAGACTTTCACCATAAATAATGTGATTTAACTTTTGATCTGCCTAGATCACCCATACCAAGGTCAGTGACTCCGGCACGTACCTCTGCTGTGCCTCTAACAGTCACGGAGAGCACTGGACCAACGCCGTGGACGTTCACATCGGTGAGCAGAACCAGCCCACGTTGCTTTGCTGCACATCACCTGATGTGAGACATAATTACAGGGGACAGAGGAATTTGGTGCTCTCTGGAGGTGCTGAGCTGGTGAACAAGGACTGTGATAAATAGGATTCCTTGATACTGGGGCTCTGAGGGAGTAAAAGGAGCAGTGGCTGGAAAACCCCCTAATTGCAGCAATGTGCTGTCCGACAGGTGGGATGCTGCTGGGCCCTGTAGTGTGTCAGACACCTGCTGTGTAAGGGCAGGCTCAGTGCTCTCAGCTACTCCCTGCCATTTTCTTACCATGCCAGCGTGCTGCTTTCACAGCTCCAGGCCAAATCGCGGCAGGCTCCTGTGGCCAGACCCATTTCCAGTCTCACTGAGATTAAGGGATGTGCTCAGACACGGAGCTGGAGAGGATGGTGTTTATTTGGGAAGGTTCAGGCCCCTCGGGCTGGCAGCTCAGGGCTGATGCTGTGTGAGTGATGGATCCCAGGGAGAGGATGTGTCCCCAGACCCCCAGGCACGTTCCACCTCTGGCTGCTTTGACCCTCTGCCTTTACCCTATGTGAGGCAGGAATAGCATGGGCTGGCTTTGCTGGCTCTTTACTCCATCTAGAGATTTTTCTATGCCATAAGCTTCTTATCCTGCCTTTTAGGCTGGCTTTAAAATTTCTCCAAAGTACAAATTGATCTTGTGTAGCCAGAGAGCACTCTGCCTGCCTCCTCATAGCTGGCAAAACACGTCCTAGGGGGATAGTGAGATTTGGACACCAGATTGGGTTGGGTTCAATGTGTTACTGCTGGGGAGCTTTAACTTGCAACAGGTGCCTCTGTCAGAGGCAGAAAAGGATGAGTGGTTTTGTTCTGAAGCTTTTCAGGCATCTCTGGTGCATTAGCAACACTGGTTCAGGGGCCAAAGACCCATGAGATTTATGCAATTTATCCCTAATTTTTTCTTTTAGAGCATGTAGGGTTCTGGAATTTTCTCCTGGGCTGGATTTTTAAATTTATTTCTAATTTAAATAGGAAAAGCTGGAACTGTTAGGGTAATGATGATTTTAAGAGGCTGGAAGTGCTCAGGTAGGAGAGTTTGTGGACCAAAGTGAGTAACATTTGGAGCAGCTTTTCTGAGCCAGAAGTGCTAAAACAACAGGGAAAGGCTGAGCAGGGAGATGAAAAACTCTGGGAATATTATTGCAATCAAAAGCAAACAGGCAAACTTTCTCTGTTCTGGACATTTCTGGGGAGAAATGCTCCGTTTTGGAGCTTTTATTGAGTCATTGTGTTCCCTTTGCTTTTGCTGCAGCAGGGTAGCAGGTGAGTCACATCAGGTACGAGCTTCTCCATGTTGTCCCTCCTATCCTGGTCTGCCACTTCTCCAGGCTTTGCATCCCAGCTGCTCAGGATGTCATAAATCAGGCTGGATTTCATAAATCCTCCTAACATCAGACCAGTGTCTATAAAGTTAGGCTATGAAGGAATTGCCTGAGGAGTGTTGCTTGTGCAGATCCTCTGTGTGTTTGATCCAGCTGTGCATTGTTGGGGATATTGGAGCAGGATTCAGACCTGGCACTGGGTGCTGGGCCCAGGCTTATCATTTCCCTCTTTCTTTTCCAGGTACATGTGGCTCTGGAAAGTTTTTTGGTGAGTACTTTCATCTTTTCTTCCTGAGCAATTTTTCCTTTAATTAAAAGCCAGGCTCCAGGGTGGATGGGAGGACAAGGAATGGGAGTGCTTTTTCTGCAGAGACCGCTTCAAGCCTTTATGCCCATATTGCCACAGGCTCTGCACTCTTGGATTAGAGCTGCACAGCATAAAATGAGTCCCATCCCCTGCCAAGCCCTGATCTTTCTCAGCAAGTGGAGTAAGATTATTCGTAATGAGTAACTGAGTCCTAAACTCTGTGCCTGCCAAATGATTTTAAAAGTGTTGTTCACATGACAACTTATCCCTACTTGAAATACCTCCTCAGAGCAAGGCAAAGTTCCTCGCTCCCACCACTACTGAGCGACATAAATCCCATTTTTTTACAGTGGGAGGTGGGGATAAAATCAAAGCAGGAGCCATGGGTTTCTCTCCTTCAGCCCTGTGAGGGAGAGGACCCCTCAGCCTGGCTCAGCAAATCCCTCTCCCATGCACCACTGACACGCCAGACCTGTGGTCATGGTAGGGCAGGTAGAGCAGAACCTCTGCATTCCTGGGATTTTGGTTGTCAAGTGAAAACTTTTCAAGCCTTTCTGTCAAAATGATTGTGTATTTTGTTGAAGTATTCAGAAAGCCAAGGGCTTTCTGGAGGGTGCTCCAGGCTTGCAGCAGCCTAGGGTCTATCCTTGCTGCCTAACTCTTTCCTTAGATTGCCCATATCCTCACTCCAACAGGAGGAGGTGAGGTGATCTTGCCTCCTGCTGAGCATTTCTGGCTTTTTCACTTGGTGTTTGTTTTAGCTACAGGCAAAATAGCACTTTTAGTGGGCAACAACCGCTACCAGCATCACCCCAACCTCATGGCTCCTGTGAGGGATGTGTTTGAGCTGAGTCGTCTCCTGGAGCATCTGGGCTTCCAGGTTGTCTCCCTGCTGGATCTGAACAAGGCTGAGATGGTGGCAGCGGTCAGTCGGTTCCTGCAGCTCCTGGGGAAGGGAGTCTATGGTAAGGCAAAGCCAGCTCAGCCACCTGCCCATGCTGAGTAGAGATTGGGCAATTTTCTGAACAGTTATTGAATTAAAAGAGAAGAAATTGAGCTTTGCTATCTCAAGGGAGACCTGCATCAGTACCAGGCTTGGCAGGAGCCCCTGGATAAGTGTAGTTCAGTTTTGGCCAGGTTATAGTCAGGCAAAGTGGATGTTTCTCCAACACGTGGCTCACCTCCAACCCCAACAGTGTGGGCTCAAACTGAGTTTTTGGGGAGCCAGTGCTTCTGATAGTGAATGGGAAAGGGGGCTTTGATTTTTCCTTGGCTGAAAGAATTGAGGAGACTGACTGATTGTCCTCCCCCATCATGTGTGAGGAGGGGAGCTCCTCTTGAGCCCTGACTGCTGAATCTGGTCATGATTTTCTTAGTTCTCTTTCCTGAAGGTCTAATTTGGGCCCTTGACAACCCTTTTGCAGAGGAGCATTTCCATCTGCAGGTGGCTTTGAGGTTGGGCTTCGAGCTTATTGCACACTGCTCAGTGGGAAGCGTTCCTCAGCCACGAACCCAACCAGCAGATTTGTGGGTCTTAAAGCAGATGTTCAGATTTGGTGGTGCAAGTAGCATCTTTGGGGTCCCTGAGATTCTCCCAGCATGACAGATATCCTGAAAACACCTTGCAGGTGGTTTTTTTTGCTTCCAAACCTCAGTGTGAGGCTTACCTGCCAGCTGTGTGGCACCCAGACAGTGAAAGTCATCATGGGCTGATTCCAGGCTGGCACTCAGTGTGAGGTTTGGAGATTGTGCAATGGATGGGGACCTGGCCACGAGGGAAATGCTGCACAGCCGCCTTGTTCTGGGAAGCACTGACTGGAGGGGGAGGCTGAGCTGGTGGGAAGGGCTGTGCGCAGTCCTGGTGCTCCAGCTGAGCACGTCACCTATGACAGCGTATTCCCATGACTTCACTTGCAGCTTCCTTTTGTTGTTGCTCTCTGAAATCCCCTTGTATCCCAAGCTTTACCTCCTCTCCCAGGTCAGAGTCATCCCAGCTGCCAGTCTTACCCTCTATCCGTGGCATGTGAGGACCAAATGGCATTTTATCCATGGCCCTTCCTAAGCACTGGAGAGAAAAAATGCTTGGAAACAGCAAACCATTCACAGTGTCATTCCTTATTTGGACTTTTAGAGCTTTTCTGCATTCGTGGCCTCTGATCCTTCCTGGCAAAACTGATTTTGTGCGCTGTCAGGAAAAACACTAACAGCTGAATTGAGTGTTGAGTGTTTGTGAGGCAGCGCCTGCTTAGGTTGAGGTTTTCTTAACAGCTCTCCAGGCTCAGTGGTGTGCTATTCTTTGGAGGCAGTGAACCCCAGTGTGAGCTGGGTCCAGCAGTGATTGAGTTCAGGATTCTTGCCACATTGGCTGGAATCCTAATTTAATGATGGGACATTGGGTCAGGCTGCCTGCTGAGTGCCCCAGTTGTGGTGAGACAGCAGCTCCGGGAACAACCCAGGCAGCCTGTTAAAGACTCCAGAGGTGCCTGTGACAGCCAGTCCTGTACATCCATGTGTGTGTTGGACACGCTCCTGCAGCATCCCAGTGTTCTTGAGGAACCTGGAGGTGCCACCTCCTGTGTAGCAACCACCAGAGCTGAAGTCAGGAGAGCTTTGTGTAGACATACAGAGGAAGGAGAGGGCTGACTGGTGAACGTGAACCTCCATGAGTTGGTGCTCATTGCCCCTTGTTGTATGGTCTGTGCCAAACAGGGCAGTTGGGCTTTGTGGTCTCTGTAACTGTCCCTCCAGGAACTGTGGGCTTTTGTGAGACTTTCTTCCACTTCCACATCTCCCAGCCACCCCAGCACAGCTCCTTCTCCCTCTCCTCCCAGGCCTGGATCCTGAAGTGTTCAAAAAACAAGTGGATGTGGCACTGCATGATATGGTGAGGTTCAGTCCAAGGTTGGACTTGATGATCTTGGAGGTCTTTTCCAACCCTAATGATTCTATGATCCAAAGGTTTCTCCAATTCACTGTGTGGAGGTGGTGGGTTATCAGGCTGCTTTTCCTCCTGATCTCATCTTAGAAAAGCTGCAGAGGATTTTTGAAGGCCCCAAACATCCCTCAGACAAATAGGGAATCCCCGTGGATTTTTTTTGAGCATCCTAAAAAGTCCCAAATCAAAAAAATTACATTGGAAATGCAACGAGAGCAGAAAGTTGTGAGTGGAATACGAGGAAAATGGAGTCATGCCTTTATAAAGCCTCATGCTGCATTGTAAGCAGTGCCTGGAGCTTCCCCTTTTTAATTTGGTACTCGGAAGTTTGTCTGTGATGGGCAGTTCTGACTCATACGATGTGGAAAGAACTCAGAATTAAACAGCCCTTTCCTTCTCTGGGCAAATTGTTGACTTTCCTGTTCAGGAGGAGAGATTTAGTCCGGGAGAGGCTGGAGAAGTTGCTCAGGTGATGTGAAACCCACCCTTTTTGATTTGAACATGAGTCTTTGTGGTTTATATAGCATGGGGAGCACTTGATGGTACATTCAGGTGCTCAACAAGACCTCAAAAGTTAGAAGATTTAAGGATTGAATCATTCTTTGTGGGCTTTCCTGTTACATTTCATTTTTTTCCAAACTTCAGTGATGCTGCCTGGTAACAGATGTCATCACTTCTCTTGTGTGTACAGGCAGAGGGACGAAAGCCACCAGTGCTCAAAGGCTCAAGGGGCCCAACCTGCATCTAGTTTTTCTAGAAGGCTTCCTTTTTTATTCTCTTTTCTAATCTCAGGGGAGGGTTTTGTGGGTTTGATTTGCAAGTTATGAAAGTTTAAAGCTTCTGCAAATCAGATCCTACTGTCTCTGGCTGGCAATCCACAAGAAGAGGAACACAAATCTCACGGGCAGCTGTGAAAATGGCCGTTTGAGAAACTTTCCATTGTGCCCTGAGAATAGAAACCAAAGGTGACTCAAGGCCTTTTTGACTATGAGATCATGTTTTCCATCCTCCACACGATGAGATCATGCTTTCAGCCCTTCAGCTCCTACCCCTGTTACTGCATCCTTGCAAAATCAGACCAAAGTGAGTGCCCTCCCAAGTCCAGGGGCAGGAACAGTGGAGGGAAAATAGAGGAAAGGTTACTCACTGAACTGTGGGCTTTGGCAGCGAATCTGAGTGAAGAATTTCTCCTGTTGTTGCTTCTTAGCTGCTTTTTCTGATTTCTGACCTCTCACTCTTCACTGTCCTTCGGTTGCAGTAACACAACTCTCTGTGTCACCTCGCAGAGCTATTTTTAACCCATTTCAATTCTCCAAGTTGGCTTTCACCAACCAGCATCCCGCAAGCAGTGTCATTGGTGCTGGGGAGGGGCAGCCAGCCGCTGTGCAGCTTCCTTTTGGGAAGCTCCAGCCTTCTTGGGGATCCCTGTGCCAGCCCTGCACTGAACACAGGGCTTGGAGAAGAGCCCCAGCTTAGGCCATCCCAAGCTCCCCAGTGCTGGCTTCCCACTTGGATGGCCCTGTGTTGCCATCTCTTGGGAAAGCAGAAACCATTACTAAGTGTCATGTGCTTCAGTGTAAAACCCAAAATTCTTGTTGGGTCTTGGACTTCCCACCAGCATCTGCATGAGTCTGACTCCTCCCCTGCCTGACAGGGCTGGTGCCTGGTTTGAGGTTGTTGCAGCACATGATCCTTGTGTTCTGGACATCTGAAGAACTCACTTCTCTCTGTGTCTTAATTTTTCACCAGCTTACAGGTGTGTGAAAACAGGCAGACCCTTGAAGTCAAGAATGTTTCCCATCACCTAAGTTGGTGCTGATCTCCTAAGAAGAGTTGTTAGTCTCTTCTCCCAAACTAGGAAACTGAGGAGCGTCTCATTTAAATGGCTGTTAATGTATTTTCCATCCTGGTAAAATCTTTTTCTGTTGCCTTATTCCTTCAAAGAGCTGAGGAGCTCTTGTACAAGACATTGTACAAAGGTGAAATTCAGCCTGGCAGGTGCTGAGCCTGGGTGTTGTAGCACAGAGGTTTTGGAAGTGTGTAAACCCAGGGACTTCAGGAGACAAACAGTGCAGGAACCCACAAGTAAGGGAGAGTCTCTTGGGGCTGCTTCCAACTCTAATTAAGGGAATAGTTGGGAAAAAGTTGAAACTGTGAGGTCAGTGTAGCTCCAGTTCCATAGGTGCTACTGGTCTAGGTCTGCCCTGCACCAGTATTCCTTCAGGACATGAGGTGGGACATGGCCATGGGGAGCTGGTTACAGACCTGCAGGTTGGCATCCTGAGTCATCCTCTCCTCTCCCTCTTCACAGCTATATTCTACTATGCTGGGCACGGGTACGAACATCTGGGGAGGAACTACATGGTCCCTGTTGATGCTCCACAACCCTATGCCCCTGAGAACTGCATCAGTGTGCAGAGGATCCTCCAGAAAATGCAGCAGCAGAAGACGGCCCTGAACATCATCCTGCTGGACACCTGCAGGAAGTGGTAGGGTCCTCTTCCCCCTTCCCCCGCCTGGGCTGGGCGTTCCAAGGGCTGGAGGAGGGTGGCCATCCTCACCTGTGGGTTTTGGCAGCCCCTGTGATTGCTACATCCCCCATAGTGCTGCTGAGCCTCTGTCAGATGTTATTGATCTGTGCCATAAAATCAACCACACTGTCAGGTCCTGCAGGGTGTCCTTGGGGATGGGTCAGTGTCGCGGTGTCCAGCCACAACTTCCTAAAAGCGTCTCCAGGGCGAAAGCGCTCGGCAGGACCGGCACACACTCACACACACGTACACCCACACACCACAGATAGCTGCAGGAATGGATGTACACCCACACACCACAGATAGCTGCAGGAATGGATGTACACCCAGACACCACAGATAGCTGCAGGAGTGGATGTACACCCACACACCACGGATAGCTGCAGGAGTGGATGTACACCCACACACCACAGATAGCTGCAGGAATGGATGTACACCCACACACCACAGATAGCTGCAGGAATGGATCGACGACAAAGAGACAGGAAGGGTCCTCCTATGGGGTTCCACGGGAGGAGTTTAATGCAGCCACGCTCATGAAGGGTTCCAGGGACGAAGACAAAGAACATAGGAGGGTCCAGGGTTATACAGGAGCGGAGGGAGCATCAGGGACCAGTGATCTGAGGGCACGGCGGTGGTGCACAGGCGGGACTAGGTAAGGGAGACAGTGGGGAGCTCTGAGGGGGTGGCAATGGGGCAAGGGCCAATGGGGGAATGGAGAATGGAGAACCTTCTAGGGCAGGGACATATAAAGTACCAAGGGGCAGGGAGGCCAATGGGCCAACCAGGGAAACAGAACTGGAGTACATTAACATAACAGAGCAATGCATCCTGGGGAAGCCTCTTTTGTCACCCTAACCTGGGGAGGATCTCTGATCTTAGGGACTGTCCCACCAGCGGACTCTCTTTGTCCCTTGTTCCATAGGCTCACCGGCCTCCACAGGTCAGTCATGTATTAGTGCAGAGAGCATCAGACCTTGTCTGAGATCTGCTGGAGAGAAGGGGCTGGAAACCCTCCCTTGGTTTTTTGAGGTGAAGGAGCCTGGCAAATACAGGCAGGTTGCCTCAAGCCTGTGGAGGGATAGCTCTGCCTGGCATAAATTGTTGGCTGAAACTCAGCACAGGGTTTGTCTTGTGTTTCAAGCCTGACCCACCTGAGCTGATCTTGCTGACTGTGTGCTTTCCTGCTCCAGGTTTCCCACGTGCTCAGGCTGGGAGCGTTCAGTTCACCTCTCTTCTCCTGGCTGCAATCTTGTTAACATCTCAGTGAGAAGAGTGCAGCTTGACAGGGAAAATATTTTAAGCCCTGCTACTTGTTTTTCCTGGCCTTAAATCCTCCTGAAGTGGTTGTGTTGTGAAGCAGCTGCTGCTGAGGTCAGAGATAAGCATTTTTCCTCTTTCTGTGGAAAACCCATCATCCTCACTTGGCCTGCAGACTTCTATCCTGCTGCAGAAAATTACTACTTGTCCAGTTTCAGCAGAGGTGGGTGGACTGCTGCAGTAGAAGCTGTCATTAGTTCATTTATTTCAGGCTCCTGAGGCAGATTTACAGGTCAGAAAAGACCTGGAGAGCAAACGTAGGAATGTCTCTCTCTTCGTGCTGTGGTTCCTGTGCTAAGAACTGGAAAGACAACAGAGCTTTTGATACCCTGAGAGATCTGCCAGCCCCTGGAGAGATGATAAATTTTTCATGCCTTTTAGCTGTCGTGGTGGGGCTGCTTGCTTTGAGTAGCTTAAAGCTGGCTGTGCTGGGACTTGTCCTGCAGCTCTGGAGTGGGAGCTTGATGTCCCTTGATGCTGCCCTGAACTCCCCAGAATGGAGCATCCCCTTTCTCCCTTCTTGCTGGTGGCTGAAAGCAGAGTGTGTTGCTTCCCTGGCACACCTTGCAGCACCTGGCTGTCCTCCCCAGTTTGGTAACAGGCAGGGAATGGCCTGCAGCCAAGCAGGAACACCTGGCTCTCATGGATACTCTGCTGGAGCCAGACTAGTGCAGCTCTGGGCTGCTGGTGTTCCATGTGAGGGCAGTGTGTGATGGGGAGGCAGTGTGGGGGCTGCACAGGGACCTCAGTGCCAATGTTAACAATCTGTAAACCAGCTTTTGAGCTGCTGTCTGTCTCCCTTTGAGCTGCTGTCTCCTTCCTTGGCATTTCCAGCGGTTCCTTTGCTCAATGGAGTCTCAGTGGTGCTCTGGGAAGAGGATGCAGCGTGAGATCTGCTGTGATATTTAGGCAAAGTTGTGCAGCTGGTTTTCTCCCTCCTTCTGCAAAGTTCACACCTCCCCTTTTCCTCAGCAAGCATGGTACTTCATGCAGTGGGTGTTATCCCAGACCTTTTGGGGGCAGGAACTCTCTCCTGAGCTCATTTTTTCTTGAGAAATCACCATTTCAGCTCAAGGAAGCACCTGGATTTCATAGCTGTGTGTGTTTACACCTCTGTATAAAACAAGGCTCCCAGGGCCTCCCTTCCTGACACCCTCCTGGTCAGACTGATGCTGCAGGTCTGTCAGCAGCTCATGCATGAAGCTGTGTCTGTGCTAAGAGGGAGCTCACCCAGAGTTTCTCCTCACCCTGTATGTTGGCATCAGAAATGCCAGGGTGGTGAGAAACACATCCTTTGCCAAGTGGGAGCAGATGCTCAGCCTTAGCAGGCGAGGAACCAGAGCACAGAGCCTGTGTGTAGCCTCATACATTTATATGCTGATTTTGGGTGGATGCGATTGCCTTTTCCAGGAATTCCCTGATTTCTCCTTGGACCTGGAACCAAAGATTTCTGCATTAAATTAGGAGCAGTTGAGGAGCAGATAAATCTCAATATTCAGATTTAGAAACATGTCTTCTTTCTCACATTTTCTCTTCTGATCATCTTTAAGACAACTTACACAAGTCAGTTGAATTCTGCCATTAAACATCTCCAGACTGTGCCACCAGCAGTAGGTGACGTGCTGGCTGCTGGCAATATCCCTGTCCCTTCTGCTCTCCTTAGCGTCCCAGCTCCAGCCCCAGGAAACTGTGCTGGGATTGAATTGCATGGACTAATGCTGCCTCTGTGCCTGGCTCTTGCACTGTGTGACTGGAAACAGCTCCGAGTCACTGGTGTGACCTGGAGGCAGCCTGTCCGTGTGCTGTCAGTCTGGCTTCAGTCAGATGGGCAAGGCTTGACCATTCAATGCAACCAAGATATCTTTTTTTGTTGGAAATCAGATCCTGTCACCATGGATCTACCTGATTTTGAGAATAACAGGGGCTGTGCTCATTCAGCTGCATCTAGACTGAGGTGTCAGGACCAGTTTTGAGCTTTGAGACTTGTGTGCGTGTCCTGGTCCTGTCTCTGAGGGAGATCTGGGGGCGTATCATCCATAGCCTGCTTTGGTTCCCTGAGGCAAAAGTGTGTGTGTGTGGTCTGGAAGGGCCCCGTGGGGTGTCCCAGACCTCCAGCAAAGGCAATTGAGCTGTAACCATGGTGGTGTGCACCTCTGACTTCTTGAGGGACGGTTGTCCATTGGGCCATGGTGAACCTGTGTGTTCTCTGCACCGTGGTTCTGCCTGGACATGTTAAAATCCAGCCTCTGGAGGGAGGTGGCAATGTGCACCCATGGCTCCAGGTTGTACCCACAGCTCCAGGTTGTACCACAGCTTCAGGCTCAGGGCAGGGAGCAGCTTACCAGTGCAGTTAAGCCACAGCTGGACATACCTACTCCTTCCCCTGTGGTTTGGGTTCTTGGTGGGACTCCCAGCTTTAGTCTCTCTGGTTATATCTGAGGTGAGGGTTGATCCTACTGCCATCCCTAAGAGATGGACACGAGGAGTGTGTGGGCTTTGTTCGTGCCAGCTGCAGATGTCCTCGACACTGACTTGTGCCTTTGCCTCCTCTCCAGGTACAACCCAGGGTGTGCCTTGTCCCAGGTGCAGCCACTGGAGCCGTGGGGAAACACTGTCTATGGCTATTCCACGTAAGTGACTTCACCACCCCCACACCCTCACGTGGGACCACACTCTGGCACAGCCCTGTCTCCTCTCATCCTTGCATGCATGGTGGCTCTGGAGGCTGGAGAGGGCTTCTCTTGTGTTCCCTCTGGCTCTCACCCTCCATCTGCTGGGTTTGCTGTTCAGGCACTTCTGTCCTTCCTGCTGCTGTCAGCCTGTGCTTCAGTTACAAGTTGTGTGTGAAGGTGACATCAGCTCCTGTCACCTGTTCTTCAGCCTGATTCTCCAGGTGCATGTCCCATGAGCAGCCCACCCAAAGCCTTCTGAGATGCTGGGTATTATTTCCCGGTCCAGTGCCAGTTCCACTGGCTTTTCACCTTCATCACTTGCCTGGGCTGGCAGAGGAGACTGTGCTGTCCTATCCCATTCCCTTCCACTGCTTTTTCCCATCCTGTGGCCTGCCCACCCTCTCCAGGACACAACCCAAGCACTTTGTGTTATTCCTTGAGAAGCTCACTTGGACCCAGCCACTACAGTCTGGATGGAGTTGGCCACCCCAGACTCACCCTGGACCTCATGCCCAATGCAGAACTGTGAGGACTCTGAAGAAATATCCTTATTCTTGCAGGAGTGAAGATGCAGAAGCCTATGAATTGCAGGATGGGGAGTTCAGCTCTGGGATCTTCATGAAATACCTGAAGAAGCACATTCTGCAAGAGAAGAAGGTTACACATATGCTGGAGGATGTGTTAGAAGGTGAGAGACGAGTTAGAAACCACTTGCTTCAGTGCAGGGGGTGAGAAGAGAGAGCAGAGACCATCCCATCCCAGCCAGCCAACCGTTCCTCCCTAAAATCCAAATCACAGGCCATGCCCCATGGGATCTTTCAGTAGCCTGGGAGCAGCATGGGGACATTTGTGTAGGGCCCGAAAGGCAGGGAGATCAATAACGAACCTGGAGTGATCCTTGTGCTTCCGACTCTTTCCTGCAGACATTGGCCATGATCCCCTGGTCACTGGGAAGCAGGTGATGGAGATCAAGCACACGCTGAAGGAAGCCCGGTCCCTGACGGATCCCATCTGTCCCTCGGGAGCAGCCACTGAGCACTGGGGACACAGCCAAGGTGAGCCATGGGGGGTGTGGGGAGGAGGGAACTGGGGGTCCCTGTGCTCCTCAGGGACACGGCACTGCAGGGAGGTGTTGACAGGACCCTCTGAGGAGTTGATCCTGCTTGAATTTCCCTTCCAGAGCCGCTGAGCAGAACGGTGACCTTCCCATGCGGGGCACGGGTGGAGCTCCACTTCCTCCGGCTCTTCTCCAACCTGATGTTCGTGTGTGCCAAGCCACAGCCACCCCTGGCCCACATCACTGACCCCCAGCTCCTGCTCCGCTGGCCTGCCGTGAGTCTTCTGGCCAGTTCTGTTCCTGGGCTGCTTTCTCCATTTCAGAGGTCGGAGGGTGGTTGGGCTGAGTCCTGAGGGCTGGGAAAGGCTGATCCCTGGTGAAAATGGATCCCCCCCTCTGCGTACACCTCTTTGAGGCTCCTTCCACACCTCTGTGGATTCCCTGCCTTGCTCGTCATGCATCACAAAAAAGATTTGGCAGCAGTTTGATGCCTTTAACCAGTTGTCCCTCAGATTGATTTCTGTCCTGCCTCATTAAATTATTGCATTTAATCTGATTGAGGCCAAGAGCTATTCTGTTTTCTGTGTTAGAAAGCAGGTCTGGCTTTTTGACTCATGCCTTCTTAGTCTGCCATGCTAATATATCTTAATGCAACAGTATATTCCTTCCCAGTTGAGCTGTACCAGCTTCCTTGCACCCTTTCTCACACCTTTCCTCACAGACCATGTGCCCAGTGTGGGCTTTCCTGGTGGTCTCCATGGGCCACCCCTATGGATTTAATTTGCTGCTCCTTTCTGTAACCATCTCCCTTGTTTTCTGTAGCCCTTCTTCCAAAGCGTAGCTCGTTTGTGGTGGATTTTTTGGCCCTTGTTGCTCGTGGAGGGACGCTGCTCCTCAGCACATTGGGGTCACTGATGCAGCGTGGTGTATCCAGGAGGTTTGGAGCCTGATCCTGCCCATTCCTAAGCTGCACCACCATTTCCTCTTGTGAGCATCATGCATGAAAATTGTGTCTGTGTGTGTGAGCATGTATTTGTGGGCTTCCCCCAACATCAGTGACTGGTGGGGAGGGGGAACCCAGCTGCCTGCTCCTGCCTCTGGAGCTGTCTCAAGAGGGATCAGAGAGTCAAAAAGGTACCCCAGTACAGCCAGATCCCTGCTTCTGTCCCACTGCACGGCGGAGCTGGCTCATGCTGAGCTCCAGTGCCGTCTGAAGAGGCAGCAGCATGTCCTCCCATGACTGTCACCTGCCCCACCTCAGACACCACAGCCCTGACCACACCCGCAGCATGTCCTCCCATGACTGTCACCTGCCCCACCTCAGACACCACAGCCACGACCACACCCCTGTGGGGTCCCTGAGATGCCCACCGGGCTCCCTCCAGAATCTTTCCAGAGCACCTGAGGGATGCTCAGGGCAGCTGGGGTCCCCCTAAGTCCCACGTGCGTGGCTGGGCTGCAGGAGCCAGAGGCTGAAGGCCAACAACACCAGGCTGAATGTGAGGTTGTAAGCCCTTAGAATGATCCCAGAGAGCTGTTTTGTTGAGGAAATGGGGAATGTAGGAAATGGGAGTGTTCCCACCATTTGCCACATTCTGGTTATCAAAGGGACTTAAATAGGCTTGCTGTGGGTTTGCCAGGAATAATTATGATGGAATTTTCTGGCATTGATTCATTTTCTTTAGTTGTCCCATATTCCCTCCCATCCTGTGGGTTGCCTGACTTGCATTTTTACCTGACAAGCACTGTCTTTAAAGGGAGAGGCTGGTCTCGCACATGACCCAAGGCATTCCTATTTTTTTTTTTCTTTATACTGCTTAAATCCTTACTTTTTAAAAACCTTTATGTTGGATCTCCTTGTTTACCAGACACTTGATCTGGAGCTGTTTGACATAATGGCCTTGCCAGTCAACCTTCCCCCAATTTATTTAGAATATCCCTATTTGAGGGCCAGCTAAAACCTGGCCTTGCCAATTCCTGGGCACCATCTTCATTAAAAAACACATCCCACCATGGGGAAAGGTTTATAAGTAATTATGAATTGTCTAAAAAAATTAATTTAGAAAATGCTTTTCTCCATTTTCTCCTATACAGCCAGAAATGATAAAGGAGAGTGTGGAAGGGAATTAGTTTGTGGAACAGGAGGCTGTGGTGGCTGGGAATTTAGCAGACTGCTGATACTTGTGGATAATGAGTTGCTGTCAGCTGACAGGCTTTGAATCTCATGTGTCAGGGCTTTAATTCATCCCTTGAGAGCATAGAGTCATTGAGCGTTTGGGGTTGGAGGGGATTTCTGCAGATCAGAACCCTCCTGCTGA
>NW_008237426.1:179314-195689 GCF_000691975.1 Corvus brachyrhynchos
AGCAGACACACCAGGTTGCTTCTTGCCCAGGTGATTGTCTTGAAGGTCACTAGGCTGGAGAGCTGTGTTCCCATGGGATACAGCCCTGGAACCCAGCTGGTGGATTTTCAAGGATCCTGAGGAACAGGGAGTCAAGCAAAGGCATCAGGAGGCCTGCATGGATTTGCTGGGGGCTCCTAACTGAGCTCACACATGAAAAGGTGTGCGAGAGGCAGAAGCAGGGGCAGGTAATGTAGGAGAACTACAGAGATGTGGTTGAAGCATGTAGGAATGGGGCTCAGAAAGTCAAAGCCTATGTGGAGCTGGATCTGGGGGCAACAAGAAGGGCTTCTACAAGTACCTCAGGACTCCCAGAATCCTGAAACTAAGGAAAAGGTCTGAAGCAAGGGGGACACATGGAGGAGGAGCAGGACCAGGTCAGGGAGCACTGAACCAGCTGGACATTCACAAATCCCCAGGACCTGATGGGGGCACCCACAAGTGCTGAGGGAGCTGGAGATAAGACTGCAAGGACACTCTCCATCTCCTCATGGTCTTCCTGAGGCCTGGAAAAAAGCCCCTGTCAGTCCTGCCTTCCTGGAGGGCAAGAATGAAGATTTGGGGAGCTCCAGGAGAGTCAACCTCACCATGATCTCTGAGGAAGTGACAGAGCCAATCACCCCCAAACACAGCAAGGACAAGAAGGTGACTGGGAGCAGTTACAGTAGATTGCAAAGGGCCTCCATGCCTGATAACCTGATGCCTTCTGCATCAAAGTGATGAGCTCGGGGGACAGGGCAAGGGCAGTGGATATTGTTTGTCCTCCACACATGTCCAGTTCTGGGCTCTTCAGCACAAGAGAGACATGGACATACTGGAGAGAGTCTGGCAAAGGGCCATGGAGATGATGAAGTGGTTGAAGCACCTCCCCTGTGAGGAAAAGCTGGGAGAACTGGGGCTGTTCATCCTGTGGAGGGACAGGCTTAGAAAGAACTCATTCAGGTCTACAAATACCTGCAGGGAGCGTGCAAAGAGGACAGAGCCAGGTTCTTCCCAGTGGTGCCCAGTGCCAGGACTGGAGGCCATGGGCACACACTGATCCACAGGAAATTCCATTTAAAACTAAGAGAAAACTCTCCTTTGAGGGTGATTGAATATATTTGGGCTTTTTGGAAAATCAGGGCTGTGGGATTGATTTTTATTTTCACTGATGTGCTTATTAAATACACAGATCCTGTAACACCTGCAAGTGTCTCTGCAAGGTGCTACAAGGCAGGGTTAGATTTTGGAAGGATTTGGATAAACAGAAGGTGCAATTCGAGGCCAAGGCTGTTATTCAGCAGATGCAAGTTCCTGCACATGAGCAAGAATAAAAAGTAGCATAAGCATGGGATGGGCAGTGAATGGGAACCAGTTCTGGTCAGAGCCCAAAACAGCTGGGGTGACAAAAACAGGGCACAGAACCATGGCAAGGTTGGAAACAAGAGCTCTGAGATTTTTGTGAGATCCTGTCTGGCTCTCCTGGCTGTTGCTGGAACACTGGGTCCAGTTTTGGGTCCATGCTTCATGGAAAAGAAGTGTGCCAAGTAAAGCACAGATGAAGTAATGAAAGGAAAGAGCAAGACAATCGTAGTTTAGGCAAGAAAAGCAAAAATTATGATTTTATGGGGCCTTCAAATCTATAAAAAGTTGTTTCCAACATGGAAGTAAGTCATGGTTTGAATTGCGGGGAGGAAGTTCCAACGTGGAGATTGCATTCTCCCTAACGTCTAATCTAACGCTACCCCTGCAGTAGGAAGCTGTCCCCCTCTTGTCCTGCCACTCCAGGCTCTTGTCCAAAGTTCCTCTCCAGCTCTTGGAGCCCCTTTAGGCACTGGAAGGGGCTCTGAGGTCTCCCTGGACCCAGCTCTCGCAGCCTGGCATCAGAGCAGGGGGCCTCCAGCCCCCAGAGCATCTCTGTGGCCTCCTCTGGACTTGCTTCAGCAGCTCCAGGTCCTTGTGCTGTTGGACCCCTGGGCTGGAGGCAGCGCTGTGGGTCGGAGCATGTGCTGGAGGATGGAGCTGGCTGGACACAGCAGGGCTACATCCTCCCTTCTGCAGCCGTGCTGCCAAAGCCCTGTGTCAGCAGCATCTGGCTGATGTGCTTTGTGCCTCTTTGGTCCCCAGGTTTAGTCTCCATTCACTGGCCTGATCTTCCCCAAGCTCCCTCCAGTTTATCTTTCCAGTAATGAGCTGCCAAGTGCGGAGATGGATTTGGCTTTCTCTTGCACAGAGATAAATGGTGTTTCCTCAGCCTCCAGTGACCTACTGGATCAGCAATGGTGCTACTCCTGTTCCACCAGCCTTGCATGCAGGGGTGATCCTGATGCCTGCAGATCCCAGCCAGCATTTGGGATCCAATGTTTTTCCTCATACTCTCCTGGCCAGAAACAAATCACTTTGGCTGTTTGCAGGCAGCAGTTCAGGGAAGGCCGGGAAGAGCTCCCAGGGCTTCTCCAACTTCTACCTCCCCAAATATCCTAACGGCCTCCTTCATCAGCATGCCCAGCACAACTTCTCCTGCTAAGGATCACACTGGGACGGTTGCCAGAGTCAGCTAGCAGAGGCAAGTGCCTTCTGGAAGGGACTGGTGGACTATGGTCCATTCTGGAGGACTCAAATCCATGGTCACAGCCCCAAGGCTGCCAGAGCTCCAGGAGCGTTTGGACACTGCTCTCAGGCACAGGGTGGGATTGTTGGGGTGTCTGTGCAGGGCCAGGAGTTGAACTCAATGACCCTTGTGGGTTCCTTCCAACTCAGGATGTTCCATGGTCTATGATTTCGTAAGGCCTTTATTCCCTTGTCTCTTCCCGGGGTATTAGCGGCTCCAAGATTCAGTCAGTACTGAAGAGGATCTCAGACACAGGGCTGTTTTTGGCTAAATTTGAGGAACTCAGCAAGAATTGGTAGTTCTGTAGATGGTGAGGGGCTAATTCAGCACTCAGCACAACTCAGAGCTTCCAGCTGTGCCCTTGGAAAACTTGCTGCCTTCAAACTGCTGGCAGTACCAGTGATTACAATACTGGCTGGTGCTGCTTCAGGCTCTGCTGAAAATCCCACCATACCCCATTTTTCATAGTAAGATGTACTCGGGGTCTTCTCATTGATACGCACAAGGCAAGTGTATAAAATCTCTGCATTCCTGTTGCTTGCTCTCTGTAGTACTTCCATATTAGGATACACAGCATTTCCATCAGGCAACATGTCAATCAAAGCCCTGAGCACGTGTTTGATTGGCAGTTGTGCCTCAGTGCTTCATGCTGATGCTAAAATTTCCTTGCATTTCCTCTTGTTTTCCTGACCCAGGAGACGGATGACGTGGCCATCCAGAGGGAGAGCCGTCTGGACCATGTGGAGAGTCTGCTCGCCTCCGTGTACAAGCGGGAGGAGCTGGACTGCATCTTCCAGCTCTGTGCACTGCAGAAAATTCAGGTAGAGAGTAACCAGGTGCAAATTTCCACAGTTCTCCTGCATTCTCATGGAACTGGTGTCCCCATCCCCATGGCTGGAGCTGGATATGCCTTTCTGACCACGTGTCTGTGTCAGTGTCACATCCAGACTGATGTTAGAGGAGCTTGTTGATCTTCAAGGCACAAAAGCTGCCCTCTTTTACAGAATCACAGATTGGTTTGGGTTAGGAGGGATCCTAAACCTCATCTTGTTCCACCCTCTGCCATGGGCAGGGACACCTTCCATTATCCCAGGTTGCTCCAAGCCCCATCCAACCAAGCCTTGGACACTTCCAGGGATGGGACAACCACAGCTTCTCTGGGCACCCTGTGCCAGGGCCTCGCCACCCTCACAGGGAAGAATTCCTTCCCAATATCCAACCTAGCTCTGCCCTCTGGCAGTGGGAAGCCATTCCCCTTGTCCTGTTATTTTAGGGCCCTTGTTTGAAGTCCCTCTCCAGCTCTCTTGGAGCCCCTTTTTAAGAACTGGAAGGGGCTCTAAAGTCATCTTGGATCCTTCTCTTCTCCAGGCTGGACACACCCAGCTCTCCTAGCCTGGCTCCATAGGAGAGCACTGTCCTTTCACCTCACCTTTTCCACTTCAGCATAATCTTTCTGATTTACAATCAGGCTGCAGAGCCCAAGCGTGGATGCTCTTTGCTGTTGTGTTGTCTCCCCTGCCTGACCTTCCTATCAAAGCTGACCCACATCAGCCTGTGCTGGGAGCAGAGACAGGCATCACTGGTCGTGGATTGTTCTGTTTTTCTGTGCTGCCTGGCCAGGGAAGCTGCTCTTTGCCCCATCAGCCACGGGGAGGTCAGACCTGCCCAGTTACTTCAGGTGGAGGATGTCTCACGAGGCTGTGTGCTTGCCTGAGAGATGAGCTCATGGGCTGGCCAGGATCTCCTGTCATCAGAGTAACACTGCCAAGCCTGATCCAAGCTGTGCCTCTTTGGCACGCTTGAAAACACCCTCAAACTATTTAAAGACCATGAGAGAGGCAGAATTGCTGGTCTCCTGGCTTGTCTCTCCTCAAACAGCAGTGTGCACTTTGTCTCTACTTGGACATTTTTTTTCCTCTCCTAACACACAGCCAGTGGATCTTACACCGAGTGCTGCTCTCAAGCTGCTGCCTGGATCTGCCTACAGCAACTTCTGCTTGCTGAGTACGTGATGTGCTTCAGCATATGGCAGTGCTTTCAGTTCTTGATTGTTCCTGGAGCTCTTTTCTGAACCTTTCCCAGTTGTTCTGCATTGCTTTTAAGTGCAGACAGAGACCTGGACTGGGCATCGCCTGCCAAAATCTTCTTGTTCTATTATACATCTCCCTGCTCTTCACAGGTGTTTCAGGCACAGCGCCGTGCTGGGGTCTGCTTTCAGGGGTTTGACTGCCATGAATGTGGTTATTCTCTTATTTCTTCATCTTTTAGAAAATTCTAAAATAGTGCTAGGCTGTGAGCAGATCCCTGTGGAGCACTGCTGCTTAAAGCTGTTGGTTTTCAGAGTGTCAGGTGTGTTTTAGTTCATAGAATCCCGGAATGGTTTGGGCTGGAAGGGACCTTAAATCTCATCTCATTCCACCCCCTGCCATGGGCAGGGACACCTTCCACTAGCCCAGGGTGCTCCAAGCCCCATCCAACCTGGCCTGGAACACTTCCAGGGTTGAAAGTGTTTAATGCTTTCCTCTCCCATGTGCGTTGGTCTTGGCCATGGTGCAGCCCCTCCTGCTCCCCTGTGCCCACATCGCCAGAGTGGTGCTTGCAGTGACAGTGCCCTGATAGAGCTGATGAGATCCCTGATTTCAGGAGAAGTCCTGAAATACAGAATCCATGGCTGAGGCCTGTAAGCATCATGAGCTGTGTGAATATGAACAGCTCATTTTCTCTGGCAGTAGCATTGCTCCATCGTGCCACAGCATGGGGCTGTGAGCCTGCACAAGAGCCAGCCAAGGCTCCTTTCTGGCAGCAGCAGCAGCAGGAGAGCTTTGCTTCCGATCGAATTCTCCCATTCACTTTGTGTTCTTTGCTCTCCCCTTCCAGACAGACGTGGTCCTGCAGTTGGATTTGCATTACACCCGGCCAAGCACAAAACAGAGGACTTGTGAAAGCCTCCAAACGACCCTCCAGAGATCCCTGCTGGGGCAGTTTTTCAGCCAGAGGAATGACTCCCAGCCGGACGCCCAGCCAGCTCCTGCCCGCACTGGCAGCGCGTGCCTGCGAGCTGCGCTGGCGCTGAGCGCGGACCCGAAGGGCCAGGGATCCCTGAGCACAGGCTCTGGCCACAGCTTGCCCAGCAGCAGCCCCTCCAACTTCAGCAGCGAGCCCGAGGAGAACGATGAGAGCGAGCTGGGCGAGCTCTGCTTGGCACTACTTCGGGCTGGCCCGGGGCAGGACGGGCCCTGAGCCTCAACCTTGGGAGCTGCTCTTTTAACTGAGGCCTCAATTTGAGTGCTAAATCTGTCAGAATCCACCAGCTGCTTCCCAGCCTCGGCATCGCCCTGTCTGAATGAGGCCAAGGCTGCTTTTTTGGAAAGGTTTCTCCTATCTGCACCGTGTGGTGTGCAGGGCCTCAATTCCCTCGGGGAATATTCCCTGTCCCATGGCAGCATCGGGACCAGCGGGGAGTCATTGTGTCTGGCAGAGGACAGGGCCACCCTCCAGTCACAGCATTGCCAGGCAAAACCAGCACCACTGCAAGACAAGGGCACTGGTTGATGTTTTCTGCCTGAAAACAAAAGTTGCTGCATGGAATGTGATGAGAAGCCCACAAACACTACAGACCCCTCTGGCTCAAATCCCAGCCATGGCTGCTGGGTCTCACCAAGCTGTGCAAGGGACACAGGGCTGGACCAGGGGGACCAGGTGAGAGTGTAGGCTCTCCCTGGGGTCCCAGCATGGTTTCCTTCCCATGCCTGTGTCAAAGCAGGTGTTAAGTTATGCATTTATGTATTTCTGAAGAATGTATTTATAACTGGGGCGAGACAGTCGCTTGCCAGGAAAAGAAGGTCAGGTGTTCTATGCAGTGTGTGTTTACATCGGAGGCTGGTGTTCCACCAGGAATAGCCTCCAGGCAGGTGCACTGACACCTGCCCCTTCCAGCCTGGTACAGGGGCATTAAAGGGTGTTCAGCCCTCTGCAGTTCCGAGTTCCTCTCAGGTGCAGAGTGTCCTACTGGAGAGATGGAATGTACCGGGATTGAGAAAGGATAACCTCAAAAAAGTTATTATTAGTGCAGATTGTTTTTTCTGCAGATTGTGTGCCTGTCTGTGCTGTGGGCAACCTCAAGCACTACATGGAGAACCAGCTGTTTGGGGAAAGCCACAGGTGAGCAGGGCCCAAAGGGCAGCCTGGGTGGGCACAGGCCCCTCCCTGATTGCTTCCCTAATACATGTTTGATAAAGGTGATTACTCAGTAACGGCCTGAGAGGGTGATCCAATA
Source organism: Corvus brachyrhynchos (assembly GCF_000691975.1). Lineage (NCBI taxonomy): Eukaryota > Metazoa > Chordata > Aves > Passeriformes > Corvidae > Corvus > Corvus brachyrhynchos. Next base: position 186,220 of record NW_008237426.1, read on the forward strand.
GTTCCAGAGGGGCCAGTGACCCCAGTGAAGTGTGCAGTCTCCATCCTTGGAGAACAGTTCACTCTGGACTACAGAAGGTGCTGATGACCTGATCCAAGCTGGCTGAGGGCTGGACCAGAGACCACTGGCGATCCCTTCTGGCTGCTGTGGTCCTGTGGAAGAAAGAGGTTGGAGGGCAAAACTTCTTGAGAGGTCAAGGGTAGCAGGGTGGGGAGAATGCCTGAGCTCTGTCTTGCTTTAAAAGGGTTGGAGGCAGAATTTTCTCAGTTTTGCTCTCCTTCAGTGAAGATACATTTCTGTCTGTGGTGTCAGTTGCAGCATAGAAAAATCTGAAAAGTTGCTTCCAGATAAACCATTCTACAAGTGCTGGAAACCAAAGAGAACAGAGGAGGCTTTTATTCTTCTCACAGTGAGTAGAGCCAAGGGAAAGAAGAGGGGCCCCAGCTGGCTGAAGGCTAGAAAGTCTCCTAGAAAAAAGCCTAAAGCTCAAAAAAAAAAAAAATTCAGAGGATATAGTTTAAATAAGATGGGCTGATAGAAAAACTAAACCAGAAAATAATAAACTAATTTCAGGAAGAACCAAAGATGAACTCAATACTAGCAGCCACTGAGGGCACTGTGGGAATGGCTCAGCAGGCATTTGGGAGGAGCTGGGGGGTCTCTGTGAGGATTGTTCCCACCCTCCTGTGCTGTTGAGGCAAGGCTTGTTCCTGACTCCCATTATCCTGCCAGGTGTCATCTAATGTGAATGTTTTCTCATTCAAAGTGAGGCTGTTTATTTTTTCTGAATAAAACACTATTGGTGTTTTTAATGCACAAAGCTTCACGTGGCTCTGAGTTAACTGTGTTTATTTTCCCTCTGATTGCCAGGGTGTAACTTAATATTGATCTACTGGGATTTCATGCTTCCATCTTGAGCTTCCAGGCTCTTCTATGTGAGCATTGTTTCTTTTTTTAGATAACTAAAAATACTGAGGTTTGGATTTAGAAGGCAGATCAAATTACTAGATAGGATGAAATGATGTCAGGTGAAATGTGTAGATAAAATAAGTCCTCATTCATTGTGATTTGTCCCTCTGCTTTCTAAGTGTGGCTCTGATGGCTTAGGTGGTCTCCTGTCCTGGTGCCAACCACAGCACTTGTCCCTGTCATCAGTTCTCCTGCTCCTCCAAGGAGACCCTGCAGCCAAACCCAGGGGAGAATCACCACATTCCCATGGTGGTTCATTCCCTGAGATGATGGTTTGTCACATCTGGGAACTTGCTGAATTGCAAAGGTGAACTTTGTGTCTTGGGCCTCAGCTGGAGTCATTGTAGGAGGGGATGGGACTGTGGATCCTTCATCCCCACCTTTACACATGAAATCCCAACTCCCTCATGGTGCTTAGTGCCAGTAAATTCTCTGGAAATCTGTGTTTCCATCTCCCAGCATCCAGGACAGACAAGGCATCCCAAGATGACTGTGTGTCTCTTAGCCATGTCCTTTCTGTAGAGCTTGGCCTCCACACCCCCTGGAAGGGTGGGAAGGGGGGAGTGCCCAGGCAGCAGCAGGCAAAGCGGGACCGAGACGTCGGCTCCAGTTCACCTTCCCTCTCTGCCTCCTTCCCTTCCACAGCCACTGCCCTCCACTTCCCCTGCTTCTGGGCCAGCCTGTGCCCAGAGGCTGCAAACAGTGCTTAGAGCCATTTTTGTAGGTAATACAGCTGCTTTCCTTCACCCAAGTCTGTATTTTCTTTAAAAAGCACCAAGTGAACTGAAGCTTTAAAACAATACATGATGAAAATAGCAGCACCTAAATATTCAATAATTTTATTTTTAGATAGATGCCCTTCATTTCTTCTCTGCTAGGGCATATGTGTTGAAGGGAAAGGCCTTGGACAACAGCCTGATACGTTCTTCTTCTGCTATAGAATTCATTTGGGATGCAGTTCTCAGCTCATTTGCTGATGTTTGGCAGTTCCTGACACAACAAGGCAAGTGTACCCAAAAGGATTGATAAAACAAGGCAGTGAAAATCAGAGAAATCAGGGAATCTTGGAAATGCCATTTCAGTCTGTTACTGGAAAATCGTGGTCCCAGGTGCAGTCAGGGGGTGTGTTATATGTGCACATTATATGTTATATGTGTGTGTTACCTGGCAGATCCACCCCAGCCTGGCACCCTTCTGTTGGCAGCAGATTCCTGAAGGTTTGTTCTCGGTGTTTTTGTGATCAAAGGAAGGAGAAGATGGATTTGTCTCACATCAGCCACTCTCCAGCCTCAACCAACGAGAGAAAGAAACACAAGACAGGTCCTTCATTGCAGGAGTCATTTCTGGGGGGAAAAGTCAGTATGGGGCAATGTTGAAGTCATTTCACTTACCAGCTCACTTAATTCTTTCCATCTTTTTGGAACAAATCCTTCTCCCTCACAGGAGTAAATCTGAATTTACTCTTCAGAAACTGGTAAAACTAGTAGGTTCTCCCTATTTTCCACTTGTTAACAGGTTTTCCATGATGTACAGAACGTGCCAGATCATTTCCTACTCCACATTACAGGGCAGAGCACATGGTGCTGTTGATAGAATATGCTTGCAGTGTAATAAAACATATACAGGGACATGCAGGGAAACTCCAAGATTCAACAATATAGTTTTGGTCTTCTTTCTCTAGTTTTTGGAAGTAGCTTCTCATACAGGCAGGAGAGATCCTGAAGGAATTCAGTGGCCATTCCCTCCCAGGGAAGGAAGGAGCTTCCCAAAGGGCAGGTTATCATGTTCTCTAGAAGTTAATGCTGCCTTTCATGTGGACAAGGAGTGAAGAGGATGATCCTGTGAGCCAATATGATATGGGAATCACGTGTTTTCTGAAATGCTGAAGGTTGCTTTCATTAGCTGAGGATCACTTCTGGAGCACCAGGTATTGGAAGGCAACTTCCTCTTAGCACATCAGGGCCATGCACAAGACAGTAATGGGAGACACAGGCTCAGTGAGGAGGGAATCATTAAATCCAGGTGCTGCTCTCACAGCCAGTGTGTCACAGACAGCCTTTATCCATCACATTTTGCACATGGAGACACGCACGGCTCTGCTCTGCTCTCTCCCAGTGCTGGCAGCTGCCCTTCTTCCAACAGGAGGTTGGATTATGTCCCTCCCAACCAACGCTGTGGTTGTGCTACCAGAATGCACCCAGAAGAGTGCATGTGTTCTGAGTGATTCTGAACACCAAACTGGAGTTTTAAGACTCTTTCAGTGAAATATCCCTGCTCCCTGTCCAAAAAGCAAACAAGGACATTGGTTCAGCTTAGCTGGATTCAAAACTTAAAAAACAAAGTTCACGGCAGGGCTAGAAAATAAGGAAAAAATGGTAAATCAGTTCATTTGAAAATGTCAGATGGTTCAGACTCAGTTCTTCAGGGCCCCCCCATCAGGCAGAGGGCTCAGGAGTGAAACCAGGAGCACAGTTTGAAACAAAAGGGGTGAGTGAAGCCATCCACTGTCAAGCTGATAAACCCAAGGTGACTCACAAGGAGGTTCACACTGCTGACCTGCATTTGGGCACCTCTGCAGAGACTGGGGCCCCTCTTTGGAAAGCAGAGGCAGGAGCAGGTCTGGTGTCATGGTGAAGCCTTGCAGACCAGGATTTTCTTGTTAATGGTGAGAAATTATTGATAGCACAGACTTTTCATGTTGTCCCAGGGTTCTCTCCTCTATCACAGATTATTTCAATGACTGTTTTGCCACTGTTACTAATTGCTTGAAATTAGGTCTCTAACATCATGTGGCAGTGGAGAAAAACACATCAAAAAAGGAGGCTCCTTGAAACGCTTGAAGTTGCTTCTTATCTTCACAGTTTGGATAACCTTTTGGGTAACAAGCAACAATTTCAAATGTATTTGTCATATCACCCCCTCAAAGAGATAGAAGACACACTTTGAAATTACAGACCAGACTTCGTGCGCAGGAGAAGAACTGACACGGTGTCACACAATAAGGAAGAGCTAATGTCTCTTTGATAAATCTGTCTTCATGGAGTTGGATTTTCTTGCCACAGTGTCAGGAGTAGTTGACGAGACAGACGTGTTATTAAGTGGTAAAAATAAACAGATGGAAGAGACAAGTGCGAGATTTCAGCTATGACTTTCCAGAATGTCTCAGCAAAGAATAACCTCCTCATTTCCATTCCCTACCAGAGATGAAAAATAGGCAATACTTACTCACCGTTGTGGAGAGCATTGACACCTGACCACATGAGCTCTGACTGCCTTGGGTCCTCCTGGGAATTGGGACCTATTTTTGACACCCAACCCCTATATCCTCCCTCTTCTCTCTCCCTCCCTCTTCCACAGAAGGGGCATCTCACCCCTTCCTTCAGTGGAGGATGCAGCAGTTTGGCCAAGGCTGTGTTCCCAACCAAGAACAAGCACAGAGGACGGACAGGCTGAAGATACAGTCACTGCAAGAGATCCTCGCTCCAAGGCAGACATTGAGGGGCTGGAGCGTGTCCAGAGCCAGGAGCAGAGCTGGGGAAGGGGCTGGAGCGCCAGGAGCAGCTGAGGGAGCTGGGGGAGCTTGGCCTGGAGAAAAGGAGGCTCAGGGGGGACCTTCTGCCTCTCCACAACTCCCTGACAGGAGGGTGCAGCCAGGTGGGGACTGAGTGGTGCTCTCAGGGAACAAGGGACAGAATGACAGGAAACTGCCTCAAGTTGTACCAGGGGAAGTTTAGATTGGATATTGGGGAAAAGTTCTTCACAGAAAAAGTGTTCAGGGACTGGCACAGGTTGCCCAGGGCAGTGGTGGAGTCACCATCCCTGGAAGTGTTCGAAAAAACCACGTGGATCTGGCGCTTGAGGACATGGTTTAGTGGTGGACCTGGCAACTGGACCAATGATCTTAGAGGGTTTCTCCAACCTCAGTAATTCCATGATCCTATGATTCTATAAGATGTTTCATCCCCTGGGAATGCAATGGTAGAGCACCAGCTCCAGCAAATGTGACACTGAAAAAGAGTCAAGTGGTCTTACAGTGTTGTAAGAGTGGCGGAGCTGGCCTTGGCATCTGGGGTCCTCACCACAGCAGGGCACAACACAAAGTCCTCTTTCCTGTAGAGCTGATGGTCAAGGGATGTTGCTGCCAGAGCTGGCTCATGCCCAGGCCATTGGGCATTGCTGGAAGAGCAGAGGGTGGCTTCTGCTGTGTCACTGCAGCCACCTCCTGCCTGCCTGCCTTATGCTTCTGTGTCACTTCATATCAATTATAAAATATTAGATCAGATAAATACCTCTAACCTTTCTGGATGATAAGAAAAGATATTGTTCAGCCTCCTAAAATGCCTTGTTTTCACTGGAAAATGCTAATGGGATTATATAAAGGTTATTTCAGCCTCCTTTCAAGTCTGGAGACGTGGCAAAACAATCACGATGCCCTTTGTTTATGCCTTTTTAATGACTGCTTTTACCTTCAGGTATTTGAGGCCTCTGCAGCTTTTCAGGTGATCCTCTGGGGGGTCCTTGGACTGCTTTTTTGTGGAAACTTCCTGGGGAATGTAAATGTGCCTGTGATTTTAGAGGTCTGGAGGAGAGCTGGGGTGGTGGAGCACTCTGGAAGTCTGGCAAGGGTTTGCTGTGCATGTTTTGATGCCCTTGTGTATTTTGCAGTGTGAGAGTCAGGAGCTGCACCCCCGGGTCCAACAAGTTCCTGCACTGTGTGTGTGCAGCAGTGCCTGCACCAGTGCAGCCCTGGGACACTGCTCGTGTCCTTCCCTCGGGGCCCTGCCTGGGAGCCTGTGCCAGGCTGCACACGGGAGGAGCTCAGCGCGTGGCACCGTCCGTTCACAGCCTCCAGTCCAGAGGGACCTTTGCTGCACCGTGCAGGAGTGACAAGCTGTGTAAGAAACACAGCTCATGACCCAGAGAAAGCTGCAGAAATAATGTTCCACTCACTCTGTCCTCTGGGAAGGACCTCCCAAACCCGTGATTTCCTCTAATTTTTTTGTTGTTACTGCTCTTTTCCCCAAGTTTTGATTTTTGCTAAACTTTGTGTCCCAAGCAGCTCCAATGTTGTGCAGGGAGCTTGTGATGGCCTGATAACCTCCCTGCTTTCCAGAGCAAAGCAGAACACCAGTTTAGCACCAGGGCAGCCTGTCATCATTTCTAACACCAGAAACAGCTGCAAAGAATTGGTTCTCAGCCCACGTCCCATCTAACCAAGCCTTGAACACTTGCAGGGATGGGGCAGCCACAGCTTCTCTGGGCAACCTGTGCCAGGGCCTCACCATCCTCACAAGGAAAAATCCTTCTAAGCATAGTTTGATTGTGTTAATAGGTCGAGTAACTGGAAAGGAAGAAGAAATTGTTCCTGAACAGCAGAGGGCAGGTTAGCTGGGACAGCAGGTTCACATCTTTCACAGCTGCTGCAGAAAGAGAAGGTGGTTGTCACTGCCTGTGGAATACAAAAGCATTTAGCCAAGAGCAGAGGCAGAGAAGGTAGTGCATTCCTCGTGTTTGGTGGAGATACAAATGACATATCCCATTACTGAAAGCTGAAAGTTGTAATTGTCTTTTTTGAGGTTATTTGGCAGGTGTCCCTGGAGGGTCAATGCCTGAGAGGTCAGAGACAGCACAGAGCACCTCCTCTGGGAGGACAGTGTTCTCTTGCTGATGGGACTTTTTCATGCACGTTGGCTATGCAAATTCATGACCTCATTTGGGTTTCTCACCCAGTTTCAGTGAGACCATGTGAATCCTCCCAGACTGGGGGATTTCACAGTGTGAGGTGCACACAACATGTGTTGGTCATACCCGGATGAGCTGGGCAGTGATCCTGGCAATGTCTGCAAGACAGGATTTGGGGGTGGGGCTGGGCTTGGCATGCTCCCTGCCAGGTTGGTTTGGATGGTCACTTTGGGAGCATGTGAAGGGCACAGAGTGAAAAGATTTGAGAGGATATTTGCTTTTCCTCTACAAGTGCCATTTGAGTATTATTTTTTTCTGGAGAGCTCCCAGTCAAAGGTGGTGTGGGAGAAGCAGTGGAGGGTCAGCAGGGGACCTTGTCTTTCTTCCCACAGCAGCTTCAGCTGAACTCTCTTAAATGAGATTTAAGCACTCTCTCTGCAGCCCTTTCCAGTCACATCCTCACACCACTGGCATTGCTAAACCAATACCTTTGCTCTCTGTGCTGTTTTCCAAAGTTCCACTGCTGCCAAGTTTCTCACATCCTTTTAAAAACGTCTCTCTGGCATCTGTGTAAATTAGGGAAAATCTGCAATTTAATCACTAAGACACCATTTCCAGTTTGGAGGTAGTTTTTCTCAGTGCACTGCTGGCATAATGGAGCCCCTGGAGTCCCTCCTGAGCCTGCTGAGAGCTGCTGCAGCCTCGTGGGTGCCCACCTGCACACACCCTCATATTGACATCGCTGCTGGGCTCCCCCTGACACTGCCTGCCCTCAGTCTCCCTCTCCTGCAAGCCATGGAGTCCCTGTGGCCCCACTGTGGTGGCCAAAATCACAAGAAGAAACAGAATGACCCACAGCTGTAACCATGGACGAAGGTCCAGCTCCACTGTGGGCAGGGAGAAGCCCCAGCCTGGGCTTGAATTTCAGTGAATCACAATCACAGAATGGTTTGGGTTGGAAAGCTCATCTTGTTCCACTCCCTGCCATGGACAGAGACACCTTCCACTGTCCCAGGTTGCTCCAAGCCCTGTCCAACCTGGCCTTGGACACTGCCAGGGACAGGGAAACCTGTGCCAGGGCCTTAATTTTGGATACACACACTTCTTCAGCTCTTTTGTGCTATAGCTCTTGAATGAAGCATCTGCTGCTTGAGAAATGGTAATGTCAAAGTTAATCACTTTGCATCAAAAGTGAGATCTCACCGGGAGGGTCCAGCCTTTGCACTGGTTTGGGACAGTCCTGCCAAGAATGCAATGGAGAGGACCAAAAAACATGCTGAAAATTACAATCAATCTGGAAGGAAAAATTGAAGGATTTGGGGCAGAAGAGATTAATTGAAAGCATAAGATCAATACTTCCAAGTGGTCTGCATGCCTGTGTCTGTCAGGCTCTGGAATTCCTTGGGTCATGGATGCCTTTCACTCCATGAGACAAAGTAAGTCAATATTTAATGCTCATCCACTGCCATGATTTGGCACCAGCCCAGTCAGCCCATTTCAGCTCCTCCCGCAGGACATTCAGAAACACATCGCAAACCCCCAGCACATCAGCAAACTCCAGGGGCTTCCTTCAGGCCACTTCAGTGGTTGGAACAAAAGGAGTGTCCCAGACACACACGGTCCCTGTGTCACGGGCAGAAATGCAGAAGCTGTTCCTGAGGTCCTTGTGTGATGCGCATCCTTCTTGAGGAATGTGACATACGGCAGTAGGACCAGAGGAAACGGCCTCAAGTTGCACCAGGGGAGGTTTAGGTTGGATATTAGGAGAGGTTTCTTCACTGGACATTTTATGACATAGCAAGATGCTCCAGGAGAAGATGACACATGCTACCTCCCAAAGGGGCCAATTCTTTTATTACCTGTTTCCTTTCTACCTTAACCTACCTATCTACCTGGGGGTTATAATTTTATCCTGTCTACCTCATTGTAATTTTATTCTTTGACTTCATCAATGCTTTAACAAGCCCCACTTAGCCCTTTCATAGGAAGAGGTTCTATGATCCACAATGCAATAAGGCTGCTTATTCATTCCTGGCTCCTCTCCACTATTTTCCCTCACAGGAAACACTGCTGTTTCCTGGTAGGCTGCAATGAGAGTGCTGAGCACATTTCTCTGCTGTGCTGGCATGAGTCAATACGAGTTCAACCTTTGGAAAATTGTTTCTTGAAGGCCAGAGACATTTGTTTGTCCTATAGTTAAACATCTTTCGCTGACACATCAGAGCCACCACAGCCCATAGCTCAGTGTCCTGAGTGACAGCCCAGCTTAACTGAGGGCCCCATGGATGTCTAACAGGATAAAAAAGGACATGAAAATGCTCTAATGTCCGCAGTTAATGGGGTCAAAGGAGGCCCACAATTGAAAACTTCATTTTCAGATGACTTTTGAATGTGCTATTACAGTGCTTTCTCAGTGCAATCCCTTGTGTTTTTAAGGCATAAAAAGAATTTTCTTCTTAACAAATCTTACAACTGTTGTCTTTTTTTTTTTTCCTGAAAAGCCCATTTGTCACACCCCCTTATAGTTTCCTATCTTTTTTCCTTTCTCTCAAAGCTTGGTTTGAACAAAAAGTATTCAGAACCCTGCACTTCTTATGAGACCCTGTGCCCTGATGGGGCTTGGAGCAACCTGGTCTAGTGGAAGGTGTCCCTGCCCATGACGGGGGGTGGAGCAAAATCAGCTTTAAGGTCCTTCCAACCCAAACCATTCCATGATTCTATGAGTTTCTAACTTTTAGGAAATTGATATTGCATCTTATACTGCTTCTCAGGAGCTGCAGCCCTGCAACGTGTGGCTGACAGCTGTGACCTCTCCAGGG
>NW_008237426.1:195730-198934 GCF_000691975.1 Corvus brachyrhynchos
AGGGGCATGGAGCTGTGTCCTGTGTGGTACCAGTATGGGCTGCCCCATTGGGCAGAGGATGCAGAACTAAAGGTGATACAAGGGCCAAAGGCAAGGCAGGAACAAGAGGCAACACAGGAGGGAGAGAAGATGCAGGAGGCACAGGAGATGCAGGAGGAAGAGGAGGTGCAGGAGAAATAGGTAGAGGCAGGGGTGATGCAGGAGGCACAGGACATGTAGGAGGCTGAAGCGGCACTGACTTGTCTACATTTATCCCCCTGCAGTAGATATGGGGGGCTCTGCCCTCGTGTGTGAAATAATGCAAGACAAAAAGTTGAAGGCGAGACGTTTGTGTTAACAAAATCCGAACCAAATTGAAAATTCAGCAGTTTTTCCAAGATGCTGGTCTTTCCCTTGACTGAGAGCTTGGTGGAAGGATTACCCAGGGAATGAGAGCAGCAGAGTGCCCTGGAGCACACCCTGATTTGCTCAGGGGACATGCATTGGGGCACCATATGGGTGGATCCCAGCTCCTGATGCAAATGCATTAGTATGCCATTAGTCTGACATTAATATGACATTAGTATAGCAGGATGGAGGTCAAACAGGGGATTTTATTACCTCACCTGTGGGATTCCTAGGAACTTGAAGGTTTGGAGAGCAAGAAGAAAAATCCTCTGGTTCCTAGTTATCCTCTTGTCCCTAGTTATGAAGAAAAGCCTCTGCCCCAGATTTGGAACGGTTTAAAATCCAGCTCCTCAGCACAGGCTTTGGGATAAAGCCTCAACATGTGCCACCCTGCCTGGGGCTGGACCCACCCCACTCGAGCCCAGCTGCGGATTAAATTGCTCAGATGCCTCACAGTCCCTGTGACCTTTTCATTATGCCCCGGGGAGGATCAGCAGGGCTCCTGTGAGCACCTGGGAAAGTGCCAGAGGCCATTTCAACAACCAGAAGCACAAAGAAAGGGGCTCAGGAATGTAAAGGGCTGGGGCAGAAGTGGCACGGTTGGGGGGGAGGGGGATGCTGTCCACCAGAAGCCCTCATTTCTGAGCTATTTTATCCTTACTCAAGTACTGGAATTCGCTTCTGTACATGAGCCCCTTGTTTTGGGATTATGATGCCCTTAATCCTTGTTTGACACCTGGAAACATATTCTTATGTTCTCCTAAATGCCTCTCCTAGCTCTGTGTGACAATTTGAAGCAGAAGAATTTAATCTACTCACCTCTTCTTTTCCTGCCTTACCTTAAACATGGTCACTTTGCCTGCCTATTCCTCCTGTTGGGAAAAACATCCCGCTCACCCCTCAGCTACACCCACGCTGGCCTTGTGCCAGCATCTATCTCTCTTTTTGTGAGCATGCAAAGCAATTTCTTGAGTTTTCTTGGGGAGGTTTTTCAAGATACAACTTCCCTGATATTGCTTGGAGTGTGCTACTGGCAGTTTAAGACAGAGAACACTTATGGAATTATTTTTCCTGCAATTTTCTCAAGCTTTGTTTAAACTTTTTACCCATGTTCAGAAGAGCTTCCAGGAGCAATGTGGGATGTGGCTTGATGCTGCTGGTCCCTCTCCCCCAGCAGCTCTCCCTCCAACTGGATCCCACCTGGGAGCCAAGTACCTCGGTCTTAATTTTTGCCCACACAACCACTTGCCGGACTATGTGTAAGCTGAACTTGAATCCTGGGGGCAGTTCTGGGCCCCTCTTGACAACAAAGACATTGAGGGGCTGGAGCAGGTCCAGAGAAGGGAACCGAGCTGGGAAGGGGCTGGAGTGCCAGGAGTGGCTGAGGGAGCTGGGAAAGGGGCTCATCCTGGAGAAAAGGAGGCTCAGGGGGGACCTTGTGGCTCTGTACAAGTCCCTGACAGGAGGGGGCAGCCAGGGGGCGTCGGGCTCTGCTGCCAGGATGACAAGAAGAAATGGCTTTGAGTTTCATTAGGGAAGGTTTAGGTTGGATATTAAGGAAATTTTCTTCACTGAAAGGACATTCAGGCACTGGCACAGCTGCCCAGGGCAGCAGTGGAGTCCCCACTCCTGGAGGGATTTAAAACACAAATGGATATGGCACCTGGGGACATGGTTTAGTGGTGAACACGGCAGTGCTGCATTAATGGTAGGACTCAATGATCTTAGAGGGCTTTTCCAGCCTAAATGAGTCTATGATTCTATGACGAGGGATGATTCAAAGCTTAATTTCTTCTGTGAAGAGGTTTACAAGCCAGGATCAGTTCTCTTTGGTTCACAGAGCTGTCCCACTGATACCACATGGGACAACTGGAGGCACAAAGGCAAGAACAGCTCAAGCCAGCCTTGTCACTCTGGGAAATGTATGGGGAAACCATGGTGTTCCCCAGCCACTGCAGACCCAGGGCCAGGCCCAAGACTGCAGCCACAGGAAACGTTGCTTCAGCAGAAGAGAATCTTGAGAAGGTTCTCTTGCCATAGGCTGGAGCGTGGCAGTGACTCCGTTTGGAGGCAGCTGGAGAAGCAGGGGGTCACTGTGAATCGCACTCATGTTCAGTGGTCATGAGGAACCCCTCAAACGGTCACGTCAGCTCTATTCAGGCAGAGCAACACAGAGCCCAGGGCTCTGCTGTTGGCACGGAGAATTGCGAAAAGGGTCTTTGCTTGCCCAGACCCTGGAGCGTGTCCGTACTGCACTGGAGCCTGCAGTTCTCATGGGTGAAGAAAACTGGCTGTCTGAAGTTATTCTCCCAGTCTTCTGGTTGAGTAGTAGAACTGGTTTGGTATTGCACCAGAAGAAGCTGATAATGGCAACGTGCATCCTTGGCATTTCAGCAGGGTTTGCTGCAACCTCTCTGCAAGAAATCCATCTAACTCATTCTCTTGGTTTGAAAGACAGGTGTCTGCTAAGGAAGGCAGGAGCCTCCCTCGGAATGGCAGATGTGACTCCCTTTCCCTCCGAATTATTATAATTTTGAAATCAAGGGCTTTTAGGCAAAGATGTGGGAAATAGGAATAGCAGTTCTTTACTATTGTATATCTATATGTGTATAACCAGTCAAACAAAACAACAACAACTCTGGCAGTAACAGCAAACAATCACAAACCCAGTCCCAGCCTTCTCGGCTGCCGGGCCCTTTCCCCTCGGGTGCAGTTCCGCTCGCAGCCGGCAGGGGCGCTGGCGGCTCCCGGTGAGCAGGGCAGGTGCGATGGTTCCCCCGCGGCTGCAGGGGGCGCTCCGGAGCGAGCTCGGGGAGC
>NW_008237426.1:199067-202622 GCF_000691975.1 Corvus brachyrhynchos
CGGGGAAGAGCACAAACCCCGGGGGGCAGACGAGGTGTATCCAAACGGGGAGCCCCCACAGAGGTCTGGGCAGGCAGGGTGAGCACGGCTACACCGTAGCGATGGCTCAAAGCAACGGCGGGGCAGGGCGGCCATGGCCCGGCTCCCAGCGGGGCAGGGAATGTGGGCTTGGGATCCCGGGGCTTGACGAAGCAGCCTCCCTCTCCGTCCAAACGTCCAAACGCTGGGGACCAACTGTCCGCACACCCAGGTGAAACGAAAGAGTAGCCAGATGCGCCCCATCCCGTAGCCACCTCTTTTGTTTTTCTGAAGTACCCAGCAATTTGTCCCCTTAGCAACACTTATGGGGAAAATTCCTTTAACAGAAAAAAAAAACCCAGGAGAACTCCTAAAACCCCAACACTCATCATGTCTCCAGCTGGAAATCTACCAAATTCCAACAAATGGGATTCAGAAGCACGTCATGGTATGAAACAGTCCTCCTCTATTAGGATGTTGCCACATTATGGTTCTTATTCCTGTTCCCAAACTTGCTGGGATACATGGCTTTGTTCTCTTAGATTTGACTGAGGAATTTAAGGTCAGGGCTCTATCACTGCAAGAGAATATTACAACCCTACAAGTCGTGCTGAGTGAGCATGGATGTGGAGTAGAGGTGGGTTTTGCTGTGTTCATGGTGGATCAGTGGTTGTACAGAGGGATCTTCATTGAAGAGATGCATTGGCTCATCCATATTTGTGTCAATAAGGAAAAAGAGAAAAAAACCACTTTGGGGCAATGAAGAGGGCAGGTCCAGGGAGTGAGGAAGACCAAAAAGCCAAAGTGATAGGTGTAAATGGTTTTACATGTATACAGAAGACATCAGTGTAATTAATTACCCTGATTTAAGTTACACCACTTTTTTTGTGTGTGTGTAGATAATGCCAAAGGCTACACTGTTATCTTAGAGGAATGTTTGTGTCTGGGGATTTGTACTCACCCTGCCAATAACAAATCTTCCCTGGAGTTTCTGAAACATTAATTATAGTTTTGTAACACGCAAGTTTTGCAACCAGCTCAAGGTAATTCCCTACAACACAAACCTCTGGCAGAAACAAATGAATGCTGATGTGAAAACTGACAGTTGCTTAGACATGAATGTTCAAGACTTTGTAATGTTTGTTATTATAAATAAAATGTGTCTCACTGTTCTTGCCAGCCCGCCTGACTCCATACACTTTTCAACACACTAGCACCTGGGAAGAACCATTTCCCCTAGCTAAAAGCAAGCACCAACAACCCCAAGCAGGCTAAGAATTAAACGTAAGGTCTCACATGCAGCTGGACATAGCTTAAGAGTATTTCATCCAGGGGCTTCCCTCTCTGAGGTGCCACCAGCAGGTCCCACCAATGTTCCCTGCTCAGGCCTCAGCGCCTCCCATGTGCAGAGGGCTGCTCTGTACATCATCTCCTTAGATCCACACCTTTTGTCTTTTCCACATTAAATCACAGAATTCCAGACTGGTTTGGGTTGGAAGGGACCTTAAAGCTCATCCTGTTCCATGCCTCTGCCATGGACAGGGACACCTTCCACTAGACCCGGTTGCTCCAAAACCTGTCCAGCCTCGGACACTTCCAGAGATGCGGATTCCACAACCTTTACAAAACAAGCCTAAAGAGACAAATTTAAACTTTAAAAGGAAAACAAAGAGGAGGAAGATTTTTTACTTCCAGATTTGTCAAATAACCACATTGGACTAAAAATAAGAAAAGGAATGTGATTTTTAGGTCATGCTGGAAGACATAAACTCTTCTTACAGTGTTTTGTGTCTCTGCTGTCTTGAGGAAGGGGCCCAGCCACTCCAGGGCTGTCTCTCCTCCTTGGCCATCTGCAGGATGGAGCTAAATTTCCATTTGCATTACATTTCTTAATTATCACAATCCTGCAAATTACCACAGCTTTTCTGCAAGCTACAACTTGTTTGGGACTGTGACTGCTCTTAGTAAATTGTGTAACAAATGTCAGCTCTCTTACTAGATACAACTTAGAGGTTTTCATAGACGTGCTACAATTACAGGTAACAGTTGCAATTTTGAAAATGTTTTCTTTTTGTGACTCCCTTTGTCCTTTTGCTCATTTTTGGAAACTGGCTATCGCCTCCAAAAGGAGAAAAGTGATGACATTGATTCAGAAATCGAGGATGTGAAGCTACATGTGTCAGTTAGAAAAAAAATTATTTTTTGCCCATGATGACAAAGAAAGAAATTAATATGTAACTAGATGAGAAACAAATGCAGTATGAGCAATGCTGTACAGCTGGTATTGGGGGTAGATGGTTAAAATGTCAGTTCATGGGAAGACAGCCTCAAGAAATACTGTTTATTTATCATGATAGGAGTGTGCATACCCACACCTGGATACAAAATGCCTCACAGCATCCCAGAGTATTTGAGGGTGGAAAAGAGCTCCTGAGGTCATCTGGTCCAGCCTCAAGCTGGGCCAGCTAAAGCTGGCTGCTCAGAAAATCCAGACTACTTTTGAACCCCTCCAAGGATGGAGACTCCACAGCCTCCCTGGGCAACCTGTGCCAGCGTGTGGTTACCGTCACAGGGAAAAAGTATTTCCTGATGTGTATCAGTGTGTGCCCATGGCCTCCAGTCCTGGCACTGGGCACCACTGGGAAGAACCTGGCTCTGTCCTCTTTGCACCCTCCCTGCAGGTACTTGCAGACATTGATGAGCCCTCCCTGAGTCTGCTCTTCCATAGGATGGACAGCCCCAGCTCTCTCAGCCTGTCCTTACAGGGGAGGTGCTTCAACCACTTCATCATCTCCATGGCAGCTCGCTGGACTCTGTCCAGTATGTCCATGTCTCTCTTATGCTGAGGAGCCCAGAACTGGACATGGGTGGAGAACAAACAATATCCACCACCCTCTCCTCATCCTCTGAACTTGCCATAGAATTGGTTTGGCTTGGAAAGGGCCTTAAAAGTTCATCCTGTTCCAGGCCCTGCCATGTGCAGGGACACTTTCCACTGTTCCAGGTTGTTCCAAGCCCTGTGTCCAACCTGGCCTTGGACACTTCCAGGAATGGGGAAGCCACAGCTTCTCTGGGCAACCTGTCCCAAGGCCTCACTACCCTCACAGGGAAGAATGTCTGCCTAACCTCTAATCTAAATCTACCATTCTAGTAATTCCGATGCAGAAGGCATCAAGTTATCAGGGATGGAAGCCCTTTGTAACTTGTGCTGACAGATCCCAGACATCTCCTTGTCCTCGGTGTGTTTGGAAACGACTCCAGGTGTTATTGGCTCCGTTGCCTTCCCAGGGATCAGTGTGAGGCTCACCAGCCTGGAGCTCCACACATCTTTGCTCTCGCTTTTATGGGAGATCAGTGGGTCGATCAGTGTAATTGTGAGCAAACTGCATCACGGTGGGTGTGGGACACAGCGAGGAAGGAGTTGAAGACACGGAGCGGGGACTGCAGCGGGAGCTGTTCTCGGGGGAGGTTTTGGTGAGGAAACCCAAGAACAGCGGGAGCGCGGGGCCCCGGCGGCATGAGAGGGCGGCGGGTCCA
>NW_008237426.1:203499-205865 GCF_000691975.1 Corvus brachyrhynchos
GCGCGCTGCGGCTGCCCCGTGCCTTCCCCGCAGCCCTGACAGCCCCTGCGCGGCTGCTTCCCCCATCCCTTGCTCTCCCCGCGCTTCCCGGCGCCTGCTATTCCTGCCTTCCCAAGGGATTCCCGTGGCATGCAGTCTCTTCATCCCCTCCCGGAGACACCAGCGCCGTGTGAGCAACCCTTGGCAGATGTTTTCCCTTGTACGCTGTTGTTTTGCAGAATTATCAATATTTAGTAATGGCAATGTATGTGATCAATCCCCACAGCAGGGGATTGGAGCTAGATGGTCATCAAGGTCCCTTCCACCCCAAGCCGTTCTATGATTAATTTTCTTGGTGTAACTGGGAAATTATGCTTTCATGCTTCACTGTTAAGTGGCAATCTCAAACCTCCTTCCTGGTTTAAAAGCTGCAGAGCATCTACTTCCGATCTCCAAAAGCCCCTGGGAATAGCACTGCTAGCAAAAGGTTTGTGTGGAGTGGGTGCAGGATGCGGGTCCTGTGGTGCCTCTCCTTGACTTTGAAGCTAATCCATAGCACAAGGCTCTGGGATTTCACATCCTTCCCCAGGGTTTTTTTGGATGGCTTGGAGCCTTCTAGGTTTCCTGAGCCCTGGAGAAATGTGCTATAGTGGGGCTGAGTTTGCACACTGAAATATACTCTTTACTTCATAAATCCTTCTTTGCTGATTTTATTCACCTCTTCTACTGCTTTGCAAATCTCAGCCTCCACATTTTCGTTGCATCCCAAGCTTGGGTTCTCAGTCCTTTGCACAAGAATGATGGAGTAAGGACAAAGTTCTTTATTTTCAGCTTTCCTCACAAGCTAGTTTACATAATTTCCCTTAGTATCTCTTTCCTGTTTGTTATCTGTGATGAGAGATAAACAGTGTTAAGTCAAAAGTTTAAATTTATGTTAATTAAAAATCACTTCTGTCGATAAAGTGCTTATTCTCTAGAATCTGGGTCAAAACTTGCTTTATTATGAGAAGCTGTAGCTTTGGGTTTGACAAGCTTAAGATGCAATTTTGTGGATAAATACTTGAGTAGAGACTTGTGCCCTCATGATTGCAAAGACAGTAAATTCACATTTTATAAGACTCAAAGATGAACACCAATGCTTTCTGAAAAAGCAAGGTTTCTCCCAAGAAAAAGATCTTTTGAGATGCTGCAGATACCTGGGATTTATTTTGTCTTGCATTTTAAAACACAGGTGCAGAGAGGTGTTCCAGAGTGGGAAGGGGAAGGTCAAGAGTGATTGGCAGGCTCATTTTTCTCTGTACGATACTCAAGCATGCCAGGTTATGGAATGAAGTGTCTTCCTTTCCAAAGGATTTATGTGCCAGAAATTTTGGTGCCTAGCTCTCTCCCAGCTGGCACAAGGTTTCCCACCCAAAGGAATGGGAAGTTTCAGGTCCGTGCCTTTGCCAACTGCAGTAATCTGTGTTGTTTCCAAAGTCCTTATCAAGTGCTGGGGATGTGGAGTGTATGGATAATTTGGGCTTCCAGGGACTTCATGCCCAGCTGCACTTCCTTGAGGGACATGATCGTAAATTATTGCATAGCCCTCTGTGCATCTTCATATTTAGGGTTTAATTTAAGAACGAGTGTAAGCTCAGCCACAGCAAGCTGCTCTTAGACCAAGTAAATCTCTGCAGAGTGTTTTGCAGTAGATTAACCAAAGCAGCACCTCTGGGACTTGTCTGAAGGAGTGGCTGAGCTGAAGCTCAAAGACCACTGTGTCCCTGTGCTCCACTCTGAAGTGATTTCTCCTGGCCCAGGAGTTGTTCCCCATTCCAGCAGCCTGGCCAGAAGGGTTGGGCTTTGTTTGGTTTGAGTGTGATGCTTGACAAACTTCTAAACCCAACTGTCAGTAATGACAGCAGCCTTAAAGCAGGGCCCTTTTGGGAAGGCATCAGATGGCTTCTCTCTCTCCCTCTGCCTTGTCCTCCTCTCTGCCTGCACCTCTGCTCCCAGTTCTTCTCCATTGTCCTGGAATCCTGCCACCTCTCAGTCTCCCTCTCTTGCTGCTGGCTTTGGCAGCGTTACTGCAGCCCAAATTGAGTGTGGCAGGACTTACCTTGCCTGTGGGTGCTCCTTGCCAAGCAGGAACTGGTGTCCTGCTAGTTCTGTTGACAAGCTTTGGTTTTTTTTCCCCTCCCCTACATACAGCATGCACCAGCTCACATAAATTTGAGGTTTGAATAAAACATATTAAAAGAATGGCTCATTAAATATTTGTGAAGTCTCTATATTGTACCAACTTGAAAATATTTTGGTTTAACAGTGGAAATCCGGTATCTCTGACAGAAGTGAACACAAATGTTCTAGTAATTCTGAGCTGTCAGTTTTCATGCATTTCTTCAGAG